>NW_016824218.1:0-16128 GCF_001698545.2 Rhinopithecus bieti
GTAGCTGCTGGTTTATTTATTTTAAAACTTACTATGGCCTTTTATTGATCTAAAGAAGAAAAACAAGCATCACATATTCACATCATTAGAAGTGTAATATTTCCTCCAACAAAACATGAGACTGGCATGCCAGGAATGCAGATGTTTGTCTGTATCTGTGGATTCCAGTCTTTCTCACAGTCTCCTTACTAATTGTTCTGCCAGGCAGCTTTTGACTTTTACAAACCAAACCTGATCTGTGTGTCACTGCTCTTTTTCACAAAATTCAATCTCCAAGAATAAAATAACTAAGGTGCCCTTAGAGGATCTATGGAAGGAAAAAAGAAAACCCTAAATCAATAAAATTGAATTAGAGGTTGAAAACTTGGGGTAAAATTACATTTAAATGATTGGAATTCTTTTCTTTTATGAGATAATAAAATTAGGCTCCTTAGTAACTATTTCTTGGGATTAAATGAATGGCCTTAAAATACTAAGGGGGCTAATCTGTAGTGATTATGGGACCCAACTCTGTTGCTACAGCTACAGACAAAATGCTTGACTATATTTTCTGAGTAAACAAATAAGTTACTGGTAGCTTAACAAAACTGATGGATCAATGTTAATCAGAAAGAGAATTATTTGAGTTTGTGTAGAAAGCCTGCAAACACCTAAATGAAAAAAAAAAAAAACAATTAGGTGAATCAGCCATTCGTAGGTTTATATTTCCATGGTACCCAAGCATCAGGAACTGGAAAACAACTGAATAACTGATTCAATTTTAGATATTTTACCTGCAAACATTGTAAATCTTTTAATGATAGTTACTACGCTTGGACACTTCCTTTCTCTTCCACACAATGTCTACCATTATAGCGTCCTGCAATAACTGCTTGATTAAATGGTTGGTAGGATGTTGTTAGTCTGTATAAATAATTTACATTTATATCAGTCTGAAAAGCTACCTGTGACAAAGATGCCTTACTGACCCCCAAAGATTCCTGCTGCCATTTCACATTGGAGGGTTGCTGTTGAATAGCAGCTATCTAGCCAGGAACTGCATATCCCAGCCCTCTTCACATTTAGATGGGGCCATATCACTAATTCTAATTGAACTTTAGAGGAATTGCTTTGTGTTATTTTACACCAAAGTAGTTAAGAAGCAGTGACTTTAGTCTATTTCTTCATCTGCTGGCTGAATAGAGAAAATTCCAAGCTCTCCCAGGAGGGCAGAGGCATGAGATGGAAGGATTTGGGTTCTTGATGTCGATGTGGAAGCCCTTCGTATCCAGAAACATTCACATTGAACTGTGAAATACTTTTACTGTGTTATGACACTGAGAGTTTTGAGCTTATTAGAGCAACTAGTGATATCTTAACACACTGTGAATTTTAGTGTTTGTGAGCTGGAATGATGACCTGGAGGTCACTTATGTTGAGTCTCCATTGTATTAACAGACTGAGAATGTGGTAACTACATTTTGGTAGGTCTCACAGCCTCACAAGCAAACTGTGCTGGTTATCTTCTATTTGCCATTTCCAAATCCAGTCTTTTCCTCTTTCTTTCCTGCTCTCTGGCCTCCATAATCTGAACTACACCATTACATCAACCAGCTCCCTTGCCCTCTGGCATCTGGCTGAGTTTGGCTAACGGGATGCTGCTGCAGGAGGTCAGAGGGAAGGATGAGAATGAGTTCAGGGTATTGATTCCTTCGGTTCTCTTGCTATGAGTGTTCCTTGGGATGCCTGTGTCCCTCAACCAAAGGTCACCACTTCTCTCAAGGCAGCCTTCTCTGCACCACTTTCTTCTAACTTTAGTAACTGTTCTTCCCTGTTGTCTCTTCAGATCTAGGTCTGATAACAGCTTTGCTAATAGCTCTGAGTTATTGCACTATCCATTGTGTGTCCCCTATGTTTCATTTACTTTCATATAATCTCTTATTGCAACTCCCCTGAAATTCTCCTAACCTGAATGTGTCGTCAGTTTCTTTTTGGGACCCTAACTAACACAGGGAACCAGAATTTGATGCTCACAAGACAGTATTTTTGCTCTATAATTGGGATCTGAGGTTATTGCCTGAACAAGTTGGTTACAAGTTGGACATTTCTTCCAACTGTTATGTATGTGCATTTTGTTTTCTACTATCTATCTATGCTTTAAAGATATGGAGCATAGTAGTTAAGAATATTTGGCATCAGTTGTCAGGCTTCAAGTTAGGATTCAAGTTAGGCTACCTCTATTGCTTATTAACTATGTTACCTTGGACAAGTTACTTAGTCTCTGTAAGTCTCAGTTTCTCATCATTAAAGTGGACATAATCATATTACCAACTTCATGGGGTTGTATTGAAGCCTAAATGACTGATTTATATTAAATACTCGGTAAATTTTAGCTCCATTATATGCTTCGCTAAAATCGATGTTCCATGAAGATGAGCCTTGTTTAGTCTCTGACTTTATATTCTGTCATCATACAATCACACAAGTCACAGTTTGAGAAGCATGAATACATTTCCATGATGTCTAAAGTTGTTTAAGAAAAGCAGCTGTAAGGGCCAAATTGCTGATATTTGATTTCTCAAAAGACAGGAAGGAAGGGAAGGAAGACAGGCAGGCAAGCAGGAAGGAAGGAAGGGAGGGAGGGAGGGAGGGAGAGAGGAGGGTGAGAGAGGAGAGAGACAGAGAGAGAGAGAGAGAGCTCAAAGTGGCTCAATAACATGGCAATTAAGAACATAAACTTGGTTCAAATCCTGTCTCTGATGCTTATCAAAAATGTGACCTTGGGAAAGTTAATTGATCTCTATGTAACCCATTTTTTCATCTGTAAAATGGGGGACAGTAATGATATCTGTCTCATAGAATTGTTATAAAGATGAGACAAGTTAGCAAATGTAAAATGCCTACCACAATGCCTGGAATGCTGTAAGCATTATATAATTGCTTATTATTTCCTTGGATAAATTCAGAACCTAGTTGTAGTACCTTATACATAATTTCGATTTTGAATTACTTATGGAGTAGGGGCATTATGGGCACTGTATGATTTTCAAGTGCTTCGTGTCATTGAAGATTTTATTTAGACCTTGCCCTGCTTCACAGTGTGTTGCTTGTTTGGAATACTCTCCCTAGACAACCACCACCCTCTTAAGAGTAGCCCACTGCACGCCTCTTCCTATTTAGAGGCAAAATTATCAAAGTCAACCTCAAACTTCCCCACACATTAGTTCCTCTTTCTTCCTGGGCTTTCACGGCACTCTACCATATCGTGTATGTGGATATTTCATTCACTACCCCAAGAGCTCTTGTCTACATCTTTGTAACTCCCAGTGTCTGGCACATGGTAGCCTTTCAATAAACACTGTTTAAATTGAAGCATGCTTTCAGTTACAGTCAATGCAATGGTCTCATTTCCCTTCAATCTTTGCCACAACCATGCAAAATAGGTATCAGTATTCCACTTTACAGGTGAGGAACTGCAGATCAGAGGGCTAAGTGACATGCCTAGGTTTACATAAGAAAACAAGTAGTAGATCTAGGGTAGAACTCAAGTGTGCCCATCCACTTTCAAGTCAATGGCTAACTTATTTTAATGAGTAAACACTATGGCATTGTATTAGTCCATTCTCACACTGCTCTAAAGACGTTACCTGAGACTGGGTAGATAATAAACAAAAGAGGTTTAATTGACTCACAGTTCCATATGGCTGGGGAGGCCTCAGGAAACTTACAATCACAGTGGAAGGTGAAGTGGAAGCAGGTACCTCTTCATAAGGTGTCAGGAGAGAGAAGCAAGCAAAGGAGGAACTTGCCAAACACTTATAAAAGCATCAGATCTCATGAGAACTCACTCACTATCATGAGAACAGCATGGGGGAAACTGCCTCCATGATCTAATCACCTCCCTCCCTTGAGAAGTGGGGATTACAGGTCCCTACTTCCATACATGGGGATTACAATTCAAGATGAGGTTTGGGTGGGGCCAAAACACAGAGCCAAACCCTATCAGAAGGACTTTTTGTTGTCAAGACCACATCTCTTGCCACAAATTAGGCTCATTTTCTCTCACAGAATAATGAGGTATTTAATGTATAATAAATCATATAGTCTTTATAGTAATTTCCAAGCATTCCACTAGTTAATACCTGGCTAGCAAGTAGAATAAATCTTAAATTGTTTCTGGTTTATTCAGTCAATATACTTGACTATTTTTTTGTGAACATGGTCTTGGTATAAGGAGAGCCATATTTGAAGCACTGTTCATAACATATATGAGCATGCCTTTGATTGTGCAAACGAGTTTGCAATAGATGGAGTCTCTTTATATTAAGGCCTAATCTAAAGGCACATGATTAAATTGAGTGTATTTGAAATGTCTTAGTGTTTCTAAGTTGTCCCAGCTTATGCAGATGGCTCCATAAACCAAGAGAGTTGAATTTCTAGTTCTCTGCCATTGAGGGGTCATGGGCTTGGGTTAATGAATTATAGTCACCAATTTTCCATCATGTCTGATTCATGAGCTCTGTCTAGATTCTGTTTCAAGCCTTCCTTATTTACCAAGAAGACTGTCTTCTGCTCACACAACAAAAGAGAGAAAACCTAATGAAAACTATGTGGAAAATGAGGAGTTGTTTCTTCTTCAGATTCATTTTGGCTGTAGAGTACATGCACATGCTTGAGGGTGTGTTTTTGTAAACTTCCCTTCCCCTCCATCCCTAAGTTACTTAGCTGGCTTACCCCATGATTGTGACTAAGTTGGAACGGTCCTCTTGGGTGTGCCTTTCTCTTTCTGGAGAGAGTTAAGTAGTAACAGGGTCAGATCATTTTGACTTGAGGGAGACTAAAGTTTGGGTTGTTCTCCCATTGTAACTCTTTCTCCATGGGATAGCAAATCCTTTGTCTCCTAAGAGCCCTCACCTTTGAGTGTTTGCTAGGATATCAGAAGACAGTGAGAAACAGAAGTTTTTGTTTTCACGGGAACTAGAGTTGGATTCTACAAACTTTGGCTGCATGTCTAGGATCCAGTTGTTATTTGTAGGGCACAGTTGAAAATATGTCTCAATAGAAAAATCTCTAAGCATATGTACATATTTCTTCACCCATATACATCTATTTTGTATTTTAAGTGTGGTTTAGGGTTGTCTGCATACTTATTAGTCCCTAAGAACCCTGAAGAACAAAACGTAACATTTGTACAACCACAGAAGTTTAAGAAAAACTCAACAGTTTAATTCACACCTCAAAAGGAGTTCTTTTAATGACTGCTAATTACTGCTTTGGCTGTTATAACTATAATCTGCATTTTCAAATCTCCCTGTAGGTCTCAGAGCCACAGGGCTGTGCCAGGGTCCCAGATACTCTCAGATATCTTCTTGCCCAAGTTCTTTCAATAAAGGGAAGTCAGACTTTGTTTCCAAGCTTCCTTGAGCTAATTTTCCTTCTTTACTTTTCTTTCACCTAAATTTTTTCCTTCCAGAATTGGCCCTATGGATAAGTAAAGGAAGTAATTTTCTGCTATAATTTCAGAAGTACCATGTGAGGCACTGACCAGAAAGTCCCACACAAGGTTTTCCAACTGATCAACCTCAAACTCATTGTAAGAGACAGACCTACTTTCTGAGATCCTTTCTTTCTTTGCAGTAGCAGGGCCCAAAGTTTCTGACTGCTTCTGTTTCTTCCATAGCTGACTTACTCAGACTCTTTCCGCCCAAACTTGATTGCAGAGTGGCTTGCAATCTTCCTGGTGCCTCACCCTGCTGCGTTTCTAATGATAAGTCTATAGTCCATTTGGGAGTCCAGAGCAGAGGTCAGTGAATTACACCTCACTGTCCAAATTTGAGGCCACTACTTATTTTTGCAAATAAAGTTTTATTAGAATGCAGCCACACTCATTGGTTTATTTTCTGTCTATGATTGCTTTTGCATTATAATGGCAGAGGTGAGCAGTTGTAATAAAGACTTTGATGGTCTACAATGTCTGAAATATTTACTTTTTGCCACTTAACAGAAAGTTTGCTGATCCTCGCTCTAGAGGTTTGAAGGCTAATCACTACAGGAGAATAAGCAGGGGCATAGGAAGGCAAATCACTGCAGGAGAACAGACATGGGCCAGCACAAATAGCAAACATGGAGCCAAGTTGTAAAATTTAGAATTTTTTTGTGTCACGGTTTCTGATAAACAGTTTCTGACTCCTAAAATAGCAAATCCAAATCCAGATGGGTTTCAGGTGGCTGTTTTCAATGCTGCAGGTGAGCCTCACCCACTGCTCCATATCTTTGTTTTCTCTCAGAGGTTAGGATGAGCAGGCAGTTTCAATTCTGTAGAAATCCATATTCCCAGAATATAGTCTCAAATTGCAATCTAGGCAAAACATTCACATTACACAAAGTAGGTAGTTTGTATCTCTGGACTCCTAGACTTGGTAACACTTAGGCTTTTTCTTACTTTCTGCACCTTCCCCTCAAATCTATCCAGAAATACATTTACATATATTTACATAGCTATTTCTTTTGTTAGATTAAAATGTAAGAGTGCTCTGGAAAAGGCTGACATAGTTAACCAATAATACCTTGGCTTGATTCTTTTTATTAGCTTCCTGTTAGAGGGCAGGACTCTGAGTATCACATGCTGTTTGCTTTCAAGCTTGTGTTGTCTCCCCTTCCCAGAACTGAAGCTGCTTGACTCCTTCTGGCAGGCTTTGGCTCGACCCATTCTCTAGGACCAATCCTGACTATGGTCAGAAAGGACTAACAGTCACCTTGTCTAATATTCTGGAAAAGGGTATTAGGTTAATCTTGTTTTAGGTGAGACCTGACTTTGTGTTCCAGCTCTGTTATCTTCCCTTCAGTCTTGTTTCCTGATTGTTCATTTTGTCTTAACTATCTAGTGCCCAGTTACACTTTGTCTATGTCCTCTTGGCATAGGAATCCTGTCATATACACATTGCCCAGTGGTTGGGGCCCTGCTATTTGCCAACATATTGCCTGGATATTGACTTTCTACCTAGATTTTCAAATGTCTCTCACCTGTGGATAACCAGTTGCTCTGTTCTGTTCAGCCATGGGGATACCCGTTATTTCATTTTCTATCCCTCAATGCCAACTACTGGAACATTAAACAAATGGTTGTTGAGGCCCTGAAGAATGAGGTTTTTGCTCTCATTTTTGCTCTCTCATTCTTAGAAGCCAACAATGAGTCAATATTTGGGACTTTTATGTCCCTAATGGATATCTCTGGGTCTCCCCACAGTGGATGAGAACCTTGGAGATCCAAGAACACCAGCCTTGGCTGAGGAAAGAAGTATATAGTCCATGAAAGCTCAGAGAAACTTTGACTCATCTGACCTTTTGTGGCTGACTAACATGATTTTCATGGCTATTTAAAATTTCTTCTGTTTACATTCTTAGTACAATTTTGCTTTCTTTTCTCCCTTTCTTTTAACTTGTCTTTTTTTGATATTTGTGCACTTTGACTCTGATAACTGAGAAATAGGGTGAAGACTTCTGCATGAGGTTTACCCTCTCAGATGGGTTAACCCTTGCGTGAGTAGTAGGGTTTTAACTTGGAAGCCCAAAGAGGTCAACCTACAGCCCTAATATCCCCAGAATCTTCACCGTGGTATCCAGAAAAGGCAGTAGGAACAGGAGACAGAACCCTGGATGGAGAACAAGAATCATATTTTGTCTTTGAATAAAGCAGTAGTTAGCACAATTCCTGATGTAGATTATGTACTCAGGAAAGCATCTGTTAAATGAAGGAATAATTGTATAAAATTTTTAAATACTGGTTTAGCCCATTCTTCCAGTTTAACATCTGTAGGTTTTGTTAGCAGTGGTTTTTTTTTATTTTTCAGGTGGGGGGAGGTACAATACTCATCTGACCAACGTATTAATCTTTATCCCCTCTATTTCCCCAACACACAGTGATCAAAACACAGCCTGTGCAATTAAACCATCTTGAATTCTTCCTAAAAAGAGAATTGTTTTAAGCCGTACCAAAAGCTGAAAACCTTTGACAATGAGGTGACAGCTCATATTTAACGGCATTCAATAAAATTCTGCTCTAGAGGACATCCCTCCCATAAAGACTCAGATGACATGAGGGTGAACTAAGACAGTATAAGTTTAAAACTAGCTTGTGTTTTCAACATAGCTCGAGTTCATAAGGCACATGTGCCAGTCTGCCAGATGGATGAACCTCACGGTATGCACTGTTTCTCATGCCTATCAGCTATACCTAGTATGTTGTAGCTGTGGTACAGCCCAGAGCTGGTGGAAAAAAAATTTCCTTCTGTCTGTTCAGAATTCATCTCAGCCAGATTTAGGGTGCAGTGACTCTTTATCATCTTGGCTTTTTTTGAGCTGTTGATCCTCTTCTTTACAGATAATACAGACCAGCAGAAGAGGTGAAGTGATTAATTAATTAATCACCTAGCTATATCAGGGACTAAGCTTGAACTTGACTTTCCTGATTCCTCCAGTTCAGAATTATTTTTATTACCTATGCGCCATCCGACTGTGGTGACACCGCTTATATCCTGGGCTAGCCTTGGCTCTTATGGCAGGCACTTTCACCACACAGATTTTTATATATGTCTGACATTATAACCACTGGTTGAAAAGGAAGGAAATAGTGGCCCGTAAAATCACAGTCACTTAACTGATTGACTATCCAACCAAAATGACTACATGTACATGCGAACAAGAAAACAAGAAATTATCACCCTTGGTCCTCAAAGTAGACACATCTGTACAAATTTTCCATGTAGGATGAATCAATTTAACTAATTGTGCTGGATATGATTTATCAGTTTGGAAAAGCAATATGAATATATTTTATGTTTCCTTAAATTTGTTTCAAAATAATTCTGAGATTTTCGCTCTCGTTAAAATCCTATCTATACCTACAGAAGAGCCTTCAATGATCCCTTACTTACTGACACATTAGATAATTAAACATTTATTTTCCACCTATGTGAAGACACTCGTGTGTGTGTGTGTGTGTGTGTGTGTATGTGTGGTGGTAGAAGGAAAATAATTTAATGAACAACATAACATATATCGTTCCTGCCAATTGAGGACGTTGAATCAAATTAGGGGGGCAAGCTAAGACTTAAGAAACCAGCATAGAGCAATAACAAATGTATAACAGCTAAATGCTAGTGTGGGTATTATTGGATTACGGAGAGAGATGGCCTTAGTCTGAGGCAGTCAAGGAAGTTTTTCAGGAGACAGATAACTGATCTAGGTTTTGGAAATAATATTAGGATGTTCCATAGCCAAAGGAAACAGGAATAATTCCACAGGTAGAGAAACAACACAGGAAATATAGGAATTAAGAAGCCCATAAAAGTTAAAGGCGCAACAAGACAATCAGTATAAGTGATCAGAAAGTATGTCTGATGGAGGGGTAAGCTCAGCCCAAACCCTTTGGCTAGCCTTTCAAACCCTACTTTACCGTCTCATATAGTCATGATAGCAATCCAATGACTTTTTTCCTTCCCCAAAGAATAGGCCAAAGACCGATTATCCTGATTAAGTCCAAATCCTAGTGGGATACCTTCCTTCACACATGTGGGAAATGATCAAAATTGATTTGTGTTTCAAAAATTTAGTGGTAACTCTACAACGACTATTAAATCAGTGTGAGAACTCAAATAGACCAGCAGATGGAAAACATTGGTCCTTAAATGACTTTTTTTTTTTTTTTCTAGAATGACAATGTTGTTAGGGATCATAGGGAAGGTCATGGAAACAGTCTTTGGAAACTTTGCTTGCAGGAATTAATTGCCTTCAGTTTCGAAAGGGCCTATTTCTTTCTCATTTACAGTCAAAATTTGGTGAAAGGGAAAAGTTGCTACTACACAATGGCAGGAAAATACCCACTATTTTAGAGAATGTGCTGGCTCTTGCTGGAATTGATCCATCTCTGGCAAGCTGTATGTGCTGTAATGTCTGGGGTAACTTTTCCCTGGTGCCCCATTACCACTTCAGATCCTTTGTTAAGCAAACAATATAGGAGTTTTCTTAAAACTGGGCTCCAAGAGCTTATTCTCAAATAAGCCCTGCCTCAGTTGCAAGGTCTTTCATCTGAAGATGACCTATCTTATGTGTGTGGGAATACATTTTTCCATGATTACTTCAACAGCTGCATTCTGATAATCTGCCTAGGGAATAACTGTTGATGGATAAAATACAGTCAGCTCATCTCGTCAGTGAATAATGTGCTTTCTGGTTCTACCACATGAAAATGAACTGCTCAGATCCTCTTCATCTGGAATGATTTCCAGGGAAGAATGAGGGACTGAAACTGCTGACACTTTCAGAATAAACCCTTGATGTCTTTGACAATTGCTCCAAGTGATTTGTTTTGGGATAAGCTTTCACACCATATAAGGTAAAGTGACTGATTCTATAGCGATCCAATTGTTCCTTTGTCTCCCCATTTACATATAACAGTGTTGTCAATGTTTGATTGAAAACACCTAGCAGGCAAGGAAAATGCTCTTCAGAGTTCCAAAGAAGGGATAAAACATCTTTTATCACCATCAAAATAGCCACAGAGTTGCTTGGAGACACATTTGGGGCAATGTGGTTCACTGTATCTGGTTCCAAATTCCAGATAGATATGGGAGTTAAATAGGAGATTAAGAGTTAAATAGGAGTTAACTAAATAGGAGATGAGGTTAGAAGGAGGAGAAAATATTTAGGTATTTCTTTTATTGGTTTATATGTCAAATTCTATCTGGAACCAATTAAGAAAAACGTAACTTCCCTTTTTTTATGCAACTGGATGCAGATTTGGAGAGTGGTTGAGTTTCAGACAGAAGTAGTGCTTACATCCAATGGCGAAATGGTATTTATATATTTAGGGGTAAGAGTTAAGGTTGCTTTTCCTCTAAAACAAGGATTCTCAACCTAGTGGAGAGGAGGAATTGCAATAGGTAGAATCCCTAAGCCCTTCTGTGATGTATCCCCTGTGGGAGTGTTGGAGATATCCTTCTCAGGGTTCTGGCCAGGGAGTGATTTAGGGAACAATTCACACATGAGACAGGTTCTTTGAAATTCTACGTGTGAACCTCTGAGGGATATATATGCAACATTAATCCAACTTCATTTCTTCAGTGAGGAAGTTCCTTCTTGTGTGGCTGATGCAGTCTGGAGAAAATCCTTCTCTGGTCCTCTGTTGATTAAAATTTAGTTACTTATTTGGTTGATGCATTCACCAGAGCCATTCTCTTCTATTTCTGTAATTCACCTTTGGGCCTTGTAGTAGATTGGTATAGCAATGACTACAAATGTGTTCATATTTCTCTGCTCCATATCCTTGTATAATCCCTGTCTCTACTGAATCTGGGTTTGACTGTGTGACTTTCCTTGACCATGGGACTATATAGAACATGTAAACAGACATTTGAAAATTATTTGCACATTGGGACTTGTTCTCTTTCATTGTTTATAGAAATCCTGTGAAGGACACAAGTGAAGAAACTTGTTGTAACCTGCTGAATAAAGACAGATCTGTGGTCCAGTCACCCTTATTGCTTCTGCCAATAGCCTAAGAAATGCTGGATAAGTGAGTGAGACTATTTTTTATCATTTAGCCACTAGCTGACTGGCAAGCTGGTTACAAGAGCATAAAAGAACCCAGTGGAATTGGAGAGCCAATGACCCATAAAACTCAGAGTTGATATTTTAAAATGCTTTATAGTTTTCTTTTTATATATGCACCATTATAGTGTCCATTTTCAAATTATTCATCTGTTGGTTCCCAGGGAAAATTAATAGTCTATAATATTAAGTTGATTTAAAACTTGGATATGAAAAGTCTTTGTAGTGTTGTTACCTTTTTTAGCAGTGGAGTGAATAACATTAATATGTCTACTTAATACCAATAGAGATTTTCCCCCATTTGACCAATTATAAAAAATATCATTAACATTTTCAGGATACATTGTGTTTGCATAAGACTTTATTATAAAATCATTACTTTTCCAGGAGGAGATGTGAATATGAAAGAACTGTCAAGTAGTTCCAATGTTCCCCCAGACATGGGGTAGATTACATTGTAGTTTAATTAAACTGTACCAATTCTTTTAACCAATAAATCAAATAGGCACTCTAAAGTACTGCCTAATTTCTATCATTTCAACTGGGTTTATAACTCACTTCAGTTATTATAGAAAGAAAATGAAGAAATTGGTAAAAATCAGAATACAGTCGACCACTGGATAACATGAGTTTGAACTGAGTAGGTTTACTTATACACAAGTTTTCTTCTGCCTCTGCCACTCCAGAGATATTAAGACCAACTCCTCCTTTTCCTCAGCCTACTCAGCATGAACATGATAAAGATGAAGACCTTTATGATGAGCCACTTCCGCTTAATGAATAGTAAATATGTTTTATCTTCCTTATGATTTTCTTAATAGCAAACTCTTTTCCATCTTACTTTATTATAAGGATACAGTATATACTAGGTATAAGGCACTAACATCCAACCAATAGCTGTATTATTGGTAAGGCTTCCAGTCAACAGTAGGCTATTAGAAGTTAAGCTTTTGGGGAGTCAAAAGTTATACACAAGTCTTTCACTGCTTGTGGGTGGAGGTCAGCACTCTTAATCCGGTGTTGTTCAAGGGTCAACTGTATTACAAATAAGCCATAGGCAAATAGAGTCTTTGTATGGCCTGCAAAACACATAGAGTGAGTAGGGCTAAAATTACTTGGCAAAACAAACAAAAAAAGATTTTCAGGGTGAAAAAATAAGTTTCTCTCAAGAGAAAAGGGAAAAAGAGACTCCAGCAGTGATTACCCCACCTGGTTTAGACAAGAACCATCAGGGCTGGGACTGTGGTGAGACAAGTGAGGCACTCAAAGCAAAAAATGAGAAGAGGCACTCACTTTGAGGGTCATGCAAGTACAGGGTTGCCAGCATGACCATAAGAGTGAATGTTTCCTTCAGTTTTGTGCCCTAGGAAGCTCACTTCAGCTCCCTGTAATCCTGGCCCTGGGGGACAACAGAACATGAGCCAAATAACTGGTGGTTGTTTTAAATCACTAAATTTGGCGGTGGTTTGTGATACAGCAACAGATAACTGGTACGTGTTGGCTATTTCCTCCATTCTTGTTTCAGAATGGCAAAATGAGCCCTGAGGGAATGGAGCTGTAAATCCAATTAAGTTAGTGAGTTCCCCAAGAGTAGATCCCTTGATGCATTCGATAAACAAAAAGTTTTCCACATCAACTGTGGATTCCAAGTCATTGTTCGTTTTTGATTTGCTTTATTTTAGGGGTGGATGGTGTCTCATTCTTCACAGATAAAGCTGGTGCCAACTGACTTACTGCTGGCAGAATATAGCTGGTTCCCTTTTACCTTTCAGCACCCGTGAAAATTTTAATTGCTGATCTCTTAGGTGGTAATTTTCAGAGGGAGGTGATCATAATCTTGAAAGACATAATCCCAAACACCATAATCCCAAATGTTGAAATCCCAAAAGTTAAAATTCTTGAATTCTAGAATTCCAAAATCAAAATCCTGCAAATATAATTCTAGAAAAAATAAGTTGAAATACTTTAAAAGATATTTACTTACATCTTAAAAAGAGAGATTTATTTGAGAAACATACAAACAGGATAGAATACTTCATAGGCCACTTTATGCAACAAAATAGGCAATAACAACATACATATTTTTGCAAGCATGAACACTCAGGTATACAATGACAGTCCACAGGTATAACAGTTATGAGCAGATGAACCATTTTAATAAAGAAATAGCTCAAAGAGGAAAATGTATAAATACATATCACTATGGTTGGTGATTGTGTGCACCCAGCTTTAGAACTATAGCTGAAATACCATGAAATACATCTGAAATACCATGATCTTGCCAAAAGATCTTGGATAGAGAATATTTCTCACACACATCAGATGTTAAAAAGCTGACCCACCATTCCATCTGCATATGTCAAGCAACTCAAGCAACTTCCATTCTCTTATGGCCTTGGCCTAGTTGGAATATCAAGTGCTTTGCTTTTATTTCTAATTGCATTAGTGAAATTATCTAACAAGTAACCATGACATAGTAATTTTAGGAACTTAAAATTTTCACCTTTTTTTTTNATACTGGTTTAGCCCATTCTTCCAGTTAACATCTGTAGGTTTTGTTAGCAGTGTTTTTTTTATTTTCAGGGTGGGGGGAGGTACAATACTCATCTGACCAACGTAATTAATCTTTATCCCTCTATTTCCCCAACACACAGTGATAAAACACAGCCTGTGCAATTAAACATTTGAATTTCTTCCTAAAAGAGAATTGTTTTAAGCCGTACCAAAGCTGAAAACTTTGACATGAGGTGACAGCTCATATTTACGGCATTCAATAAAATTCCCTGCTCTAGAGGACATCCCTTCCCATAAAGACTCAGATGACATGAGGGTGAACTAAGACAGTAATAAGTTAAAACTAGCTTGTGTTTTCAACATAGCTCGAGTTCATAAGGCACAATGTGCCAGTCTGCCAGATGGATGAACCTCACGGTAGTGCACTGTTTCTCATGCCTATCAGCTATACCTAGTATGTTGTAGCTGTGGTACAGCCCAGAGCTGGTGGAAAAAAATTTCCTTCTGTCTGTTCAGACATCATCTCAGCCAGATTTAAGGTGCAGTGACTCTTTATCATCTTGGCTTTTTTGAGCTGTTGATCCTCTCTTTACAGATAAGTAAACAGACACAGAGAGGTGAAGTGATTAATTAATTAATCACCTAGCTATATCAGGGACTAAGCTTGAACTTGACTTTCCTGATTCTCCAGTTCAGAATTATTTTATTACCTATGCTGCCATCCCGACTGTGGTGACACCGCTTATATCACTGGGCTAGCTTGGCTCTTATGGCAGGCACTTTCACCACACAGATTTTATATATGTCTGACATTATAACCACTGGTTGAAAAGAAGGAAATAGTGGCCCGTAAATCACAGTCACTTAACTGATTGACTATCCAACCAAAATGACTACATGTACATGCGAACAAAGAAAACAGAAATTATCACCCTTCCTCAAAGTAGACACATCTGTACAAATTTTCCATGTAGGATGAATCAATTTAACTAATTGTGCTGGGATATGATTTATCAGTTTGGAAAGCAATATGATATATTTTATGTTTCCTTAAATTTGTTTCAAAATAATTCTGAGATTTTCGCTCTCGTTAAAATCCTATCTACCTACAGAAGAGCCTTCAATGATCCCTTACTGACACATTAGATAATTAACATTTATTTTCACCTATGTGAAGACACTCGTGTGTGTGTGTGTGTGTGTGTGTGTATGTGTGTGTAGAAGGAAAAGTATTTAATGAACAACATAACATATATCGTTCCTGCCATTGAGGACGTTGGAATCAAATTAGGGGGGCAAAGCTAAGACTTAAGAAACCAGCATAGAGCAATACAAGATGTATACAGCTAAATGCTAGTGTGGGTATTATTGATTACGGAGAGAGATGGCCTTAGTCTGAGGCAGTCAAGGAAGGTTTTTCAGGAGACAGATAACTTGATCTAGGTTTTGAAATATATTAGGATGTTCATAGGCAAAGGAAACAGGAAAATAATTCCAAGTAGAGAAACAACACAGGAAATATAGGAATTAGAAGCATAAAAGTTAGAAGGGCAACAAGACAATCAGTATAAGTGAATCAGAAAGTATGTCTGTGGAGGGGTAAGCTCAGCCCAAACTCCTTTGGCTAGCCTTCAAACCCTACTTTACCTGTCTCATATAGTCATGATACAATCCAATGACTTTTCTTCTTCCCAAAGAATAGGCCAAAGACCATTATCCTGATTAAGTCCAACATCCTAGTGGGATACCTTCCTTCACACATGTGGGAAATGATCAAAATTGATTGTGTTTCAAAAATTTAGTGGTAACTCTACCAACGCCTATTAAATCAGTGTGAGAACTCAAATAGCAGATGGAAAACATTGGTCCTTAAATGACTTTTTTTTTTTTTCTAGAATGAGCAATGTTGTTAGGGATCATAGGGAAGGTCATGGAAACAGTTTTGGAAACTTTGCTTGCAGGAATTAATTGCCTTCAGTTTCGAAAGGGCCTATTTCTTTCTCATTTACAGTCAAAATTTGGTGAAAG
>NW_016824218.1:20389-22173 GCF_001698545.2 Rhinopithecus bieti
CTTCTTATATCTCATACTTTCTACATTCTAACAAAATAACAAAGCAAAGTCAGGATCAGTGATTTGACCTTTAGACACCTTGAGATGGTCTCTTTTTGACAAAGCTATCCCTGAATCTGAAACAGCTGTCTTCTTCTTGCTGCCAGGCAGGTCTGGCTGTTCCTCATATAGTATCCCAAACATCGCTAGAAAACCTAGAGGAGACGGATAAATTCCTGGAAAGATACAACCCTCCTAGCTTAAATCAGGAAGAAATAGAAACCCTGAACAGACCAATAACAAGCAGCAAGATTGAAATTGCAATAAAATATTACCAATGAAAAGTCCAGGACCAGACAGATTCAGAGCTGAACTCTACCAGACATTCAAATTAGAATTGGTACTAATCCTTTTGGCACTATTGCACAAGATGGAGAAAGATGGAATCCTCCTTAAATCATTTTATGAAGCCATTATCATGCTAATACCAAAAGCAGGATAGAACATAACAACAAAAGGAAATGTCTCTGTTGAACCAATATCTCTGATGAACATAGATGTAAAATTTCTTAACAAAATACTAGTTAACTGAAACCAACAGCATGTCAAAAAGATAATACACCTTGATCAGGTGGGTTTTATACCAGGAATGCAAGGATGGTTCAACATATGCAATCAATTATGTGATACATTATATAAACAGAACCAAGGGCAAAAATCATATGATCAATTCAATAGATGCAAAAAAGCATTTGATAAAATTCAATATAGCTTCATAATAAAAACTCTCAACAAACTAGGTGCAGAATGAACATACCTCAAAATAATAAAGACCATATACAAGAAATGCAGAGCTAACATTATACTGAATGGGGAAATGTTGAAAGCCTTTTCTCTAATAACTGGAACAGGACAAGGATGCCCACTTTCATCACTTCTATTCAACATATTACTGGAAGTCCTAGCCAGAATAATTAGGTAAGAGAAAGAAATAAAAGGCATTCAAATTGGAAAAGAGGAAGTCAAATTATCCTTGTCAATGATACAATTTTATATCTAGAAAAACCTAAAGATTCCACCCAAAAAATATTAGATTTAATAAAAAAATTCATTAAAGTTGCAGGATGCAAAATCAAAGTACAAAATTTAGTAGTGTTATACACCAATAATGATCTAGCTGAGAAAGAAATGTAGGAGGCAATCTCGTTTATAACAGCTACCCAAAAAAATATCTAGGAATAAATTTAACCAAGGATTTGAGAGATGTCTACAAGGAAAACTACACAATACTGATTAAAGAAATCAGAGATGACACAAACAAATGGAAAAAAATCCCGTGCTTATAGATTGGATTAATATCTAACTAGTGTTGGGGGCAGAGCAAGATGGCCAAATAGGGACAGCTCCAGTCTCCAACTCCCAGCGCGAGCGACACAGAAGACCAGTGATTTCTGCATTTTCAACTGAGGTACTGGGGACATCTCACTAGGGAGTGCCGGACAATCGGTGCTGGTCAGCTGCTGCAGCCTGACCAGCGAGAGCTGAAGCAGGGCGAGGCATTGCCTCACCTGGGAAGTGCAAGGGGGAAGGGAATCCCTTTTCCTAGCCAGGGGAACTGAGACACACAACACCTGGAAAATCGGGTAACTCCCACCCCAATACCACGCTTTAAGCAACGGGCACACCAGAAGAATATATCCCTCACCTGGCCGGGAGGGTCCCACGCCCACAGAGCCTCCCTCATTGTTAACACAGCAGTCTGCGGCGATCTAACCGCAAGGCAGCAGCGAGGCTGGGGGAGGGGC
>NW_016824218.1:26443-32339 GCF_001698545.2 Rhinopithecus bieti
GTATAATAAAAAAAATGAAAAAAAAGAAAAAAAAAGAAAAAATGGCACCAAAGCTTTGCTTAATGCAAGACTGCCACAAACTTTCAATTTGCTAAAACACACACACACACACACAATATTACTATGAAGTACAATAAAGTAATGCATGATAAAATGGCAAAAAAAAAAAAAATCTAACTAGTGTCAATTAATATTAGGTTAATATCTGATTGATATGAGAATCAGCTAGACTTGTCTGGCAGCAAGAAGACAGCTTTTTCAGGATCCCAGTTGGCTTTGTTAGAAAGAGAGCATCTCAGGCCGGGCACGGTGGCTCACACCTGTAATCCCAGCACTTTGGGAGGCCAAGGTGGGCAGATCAAGAGGCCAGGAGATCAAGAACATCCTGGCCAACACGGTGAAACCTCATCTCTACTAAAAAAACAAAAAATTAGCCGGGCGTGGTGGTGGGTGCCTGTAGTCCCAGCTACTTGGGAGGCTGAGGCAGGAGAATGGCATGAACCCAGGAGGTGGAGCTTTCAGTGAGCAGAGATTTAAAAAAAAAAAGAAAAGAAAAGAAAAGAAAAAAAAATCATCTCAACATGCCTAAAAGTCTAAAAGTCAAGACACTGATCCTAACTTTGCTTTATTATTTTTGTGAAAATGACCACACTGTCCAAAGCAATCTACACATGTAATGTAATCCCTATAAAATACCAATGTTAACTTTTCACCGAATTAGAAAAAGTAATTCTAAAATTCATATGCAACAACAACAAAAAAGTCCAAATAACCAAAGCAATCCTGAGCAAAAAGAATAAAGCTGGAGGCATCACATTATCTGACTTCAAATTATATTACAAGGCTATAGTAACCAAAACAGCATGGTACTGGTATAAAAAGACACATAGATCAATGGAATAGAATAGATAACCCAGAAATAAAGCAATATATTTACAGCCCATTGATCTTTGACAAAGCCATCAAAAGCATATACTGGGAAAAGAACATTCTCTTCAATAAATTGTGCTGGGAAAATTATGTTGCCATATGCAGAAGAATGAAACTGGAACCCTATCTCTTACCATGTACAAAAATGAACACAAGATGGATTAAAGACTTAAACATAAGACTCAAAACCATAAAAAATAGAAGAAAACCTAGGGAAAACTCTTCTGGACATTGGTCTTGGCAAAGAACCTCAAAAGCACAGGCAGCAGAAACAAAAAGATAGACAAATGGGACTTTGTTAAACTCAGAAGCTTCTGCACAGCAAAAGAAATTATCAACAGAGTGAACAGACAGCCTGCAGAATTTGAGAAAATATTTGCAAACTATTCATTCAACAGGAGATTGATATCCAGAATGTACAAGGAACTCAAACAGCTCAACAAGAACAGCAAAAACCACACAGATAATCCCATTTAAAAGTGGGCAAAGGACATGAACAGACATTTTTCAGAAGAAGACAAATTACCAACCCGTATATGAAAAAATGCTGAACATCACTAATCACTAGAGAAATGCAAATCAAAACCACAATGAGATATCATCTTACTCCAGTCAGAATAGCTATGATTAAAAAGACAAAAGAAAAAAAAAAAAAACCAGAAAACAAAACCCAACAGATGTTGGTGAGGATGCAGAGTAAAGTAAATTTTCCATACACTGTTGGTGGAAATGTAAATTAGTACAACCTTTATGAAAAACAGTATGGAAATTTCTCAAATAACTAAAAATAGAACTACCAATGAATTCAGCAGTCCCACTACTGGGTATCAACCCAAAAGGAAAGAAATCAATATATGAAAAAGACACCTGCACTCATATGTTTATTGCAATACTATTAACAACAGATAAAATATGGAATCAACATAAGTGCCCATCAATTGTTGATTAAAGAAAATGTGGTATATATATGCAATAGAATACTATTTCAGCCATAAAAAGAATAAAATTATGCCTTTTGCAGCAAAATGGATGGAATTGAAGGTTAAAGAAGTATAGCTCGTTCTCACTCACAAGTGTGTCAAAAAACTTTTTCTTACATTTAACCTAAATATTTTGTGTTGCAATTCACCTTTTCCCCTCTGAGTTCTGTCTCATTATCTCTCTCCATATGTCTAAGGACAACTGAACTGTGTCTTTTGGAGCTTTTCTGATGACTGAGTGAGTGGGCTGAATTGACAGATCAGTTTAGTCAGGCATTTCCTTTGACTTACTACTTTTTTTCTCTCCACTATATTGACTAGTTGTTTGACTGAATCCACCTCACCAGCCAGTCTTCTTGGCCCTGTGAATTTCTGTGTGTGTGTGTGCGTGTGTGTGTGTGTGTTTGTGTGTATGTGTGTGTGTGCCCACGCCCAGTGGTGGGATCATTATACAGTGGTTTCAATCACTACTTTTGATTGAACCAAGCAACCTTGGTCAATTTACCTGGCATTGCAACCAGCAGCAGACATCACAGTGGATATATATCACCCCAGTTACTGTGATGAGTAGAGAGAAGATGGGCTTGATAGATTCAACCGGAAATTCTGTTCTGTTTTGGCCTCTGAACATACAGAACAAACAAAACTGTGAAACAGGCATGTTTGATTGGTGATGCCCTTCTGTCTCATCTATCAAGGCCTTACTCTTTGGCTACTTTCCTGGCACAGTGCTCATGCTCTCCGTACCTTTTGTTTCCCCCAGTAGCCAAATATCTGTCTTATGCTCCAGCCTGTGGGTTCACTGATCAGTGGTTGAAAGTAACATCATTTTTGGGTGACTCTGGGTGTTGAAAGATGAGGCAGTAGGAACAAGTCAAGGTTATAGGTAAGAAGTTGGTGAAAGTGGGACTGTATTTCTCAAAATTGCCTTTGCAAGAGGCTAATTCTGAGGGATGTAAACAGAGTTTATGGGTAGAAAGTTTCTGTGGGTAAACATTATAATAGTCTGCTGGTTTTGGGAACCCTTCTCGTCTTGTTCTCACTGTGCTAACTTGGGAAAATCACCTTATCTCTCAGAGCCTCAGTTTCATTATTGGTAAAATGGGGATAAACACAGTATGAAGACCATAAGATTGTGTGAAGAACAGAATAAGATAATGCAAGTAAAATTCTTAGCACAGGGCCTGGCACAGTAACTGCCTGATTAATGTGAGCTGTTTTTATTCATAAGTAACTTTTGAACAATCTAGATTATACAGGTTAACTTCTCGGATCCTTTGATATGCTGATATGCCTAGTGTATCAACACAAAGAGGTTAGAAAAATAAGCAAATGCTTATTAGATCATGGAATCTCTCTTTCTGCCAATATAATTCTCCATAAACTTGTGCTCTGTGAAGAACACTTTGGGAAGTTCTGGTGTAGAGAAAGAAGGTGTGATTTGGAGACAGAAAGAACACTTAGGTTCCAGGTTGACTTGAAAATGACTTCTATTTATTTTTTGACTTTGTTCAAGTCACAAAATCTCTCTGAGCCACGGGTTTCCTATTTGTAAAATTATGAGCATGAGACTACCTGTGTTATCTGCCTTGTAAGATACAGGGAGAGAGAGTTTTATAAGCTATCACACACTATACTAACATCAGGGATCAGAAGTAGGAATGATCATGGTGAATCCAGGTGCAAGAAGGGGTGAAAAAAGGACTTCTTGTGTGGTGAATTCAAGGGTGTGGTCAGCGAGACCTCAGGATGACTTTGAACACAACTGAAATGGGCGCAAAGCAGAGCTCCCTGGGACTTGCAGTGTGAGGCTGTCTGGATTTCTATGCCCCATCCATTTCTCTAGGCCTTTTCTCACTGCTGTTAGTCTCCAAAGCAGGCACTTTCTCTAGATGGACAGGAGAGTTCTAAGGAAATCCAAGCACTCCATGATCTATTGGTCAGATTCCTGGCTTACATCATTTGCTACTTTCCTCGGTGTGGATTTATAGAATCCCTGAAAATCAAATAGTGATCTAATTCACAAGATTTTAGTCACTGGAAACAGCATTCAGTGTTTTCTTTCCAAGGCTCTTTTAAAGGCAGCCTATAGGAGAATTAATACATACCTGAAATAGTAGGTTGATGGGGAAGACCATCTGGGCCAGGAGAGGCTCATCAGCACCCCTCAAGTTATATCAGAGAGATGACTGTTTTCTTCCTCTACAAACTAGACCAGGCACAGGCTTGAATTAAATTAATTTTTCCTCTGCCTGTTGTTCTCAGACACACACAGCCCAGTGGAAAGACTATAAACAGAAAGCATGTGACTGACTCTTGTCTGTAACATTTTGGCTGGATATTAAACTTTCCTGCCTTGGAACCACCCACTATTCCCTTCATCAGTAGCTTTCAGCATGCTTCTTCCAACTGGTCTAGATGCTTGATTAGTATAGTGGAAAGAGCACTGGGCTGGGAATTGAGACCTGGAGGCCCAGTCTGTGCTACTGACTCACTCTGACATAAGACAAGCTATGACCCCTTCCTGAACCTCAGTTTTCTCATCTTTTACACAAGGCATTTCAACTGGGGTGATCTCAAAGCTCCCCTCCAGTTCAGCCTATGGTTTTACTTATTTATTTTCATCCCTGAGATTGAAGTCACCTTCATTCCATCTTCCTGTATGGAGCATATCAATTTAGGTTAATTGCAGGATGTTGGAGAGCTGTCCAGGAACATCTGAAACATTAGAATATTTGTTTGAAATTAATCAGACACAACAAGACATGCAGGTGGCTGCTCTTTTCTTTCGACTTTTTGCCTCCTAGGATTCTGCCTCCTGGAAGGTGTTCACAGGCCACAGCTGCAGAACACAGCCTGTGGATTGTTGCCTAGAAGAACATTCTCTGTAAATGGGAGGGGTTAGGGCAAGACCACTAATTGAACTCCTTTCCCAGTAAAAATAGGGGTGAAAGTGTTGAAGGAAAGGGTACAGTGTAGGGGTCAGAAAATCCAGACTTACCAAGAGCAAGAACCAAGGTCACAGCCTTTATTTCTTGGCCCGTGGTCTTCTTGTCTGGGGATTCACTTGGATTGACGTCATGAAAGAGACTGTCTCATGCTGGCCTCCACCCAGCCTCCAGATGTTTCTAAATACACTGATGCCTGGGGTCACTTAGGCATATATCCCCACAGTGGACTGGCAGTTTTTCATTTCTCATCAGTGCTTGAACCCTGATGGGCCTCATTCAACCCCACCACCTTCTGCTCTTCAGCCATAGTCTCATTGAGCTCTCTAATCTTGGAGCCTTTGCATATGCTGCCCTCAGCCTGACTTACTATCTCTTATCCCTTTAAGACTTATCTCAAATGTTACAGTCTATGAGAAGTCTTCTGCTATTGCCCCATGCCAAGCTGATTGCTTCCTCCTTTATGTTTCCACAGGACTCTAGAAACTCTTCTACTTTATACCCACTATATGGCAAGCTCCATGAGAGCAAGGACCACTGATTTTGGAGTTAAGATATTGTTAGCAATAACGTGTCATATAGTTTCAAGTAGCTAGAAGGAGGATATTGGATGTTCCTAACAAAGAAATGATAAATATTTGAGATGATGGATATACTAATGACCCTGATCTGGTTATGATACATTATATGTGTTAAAACACCACTATGTACCCCATAAATATTTACAATTATTATTTGTCAATTAAAAAACTTTTAAGGCCGGGCGCGGTGGCTCAAGCCTGTAATCCCAGCACTTTGGGAGGCCGAGACGGGCGGATCACGAGGTCAGGAGATCGAGACCATCCTGGCTAACATGGTGAAACCCCGCCTCTACTAAAAAATACAAAAAAACTAGCCGGGCGAGGTGGCAGGCGCCTGTAGTCCCAGCTACTCGGGAGGCTGAGGCAGGAGAATGGCATAAACCCGGGAGGCGGAGCTTGCAGTGAGCTGAGAACCAGTCACTGCACTCCAGCCCGGGCGACAGAGCAAGACTCTGTC
>NW_016824218.1:32555-38739 GCF_001698545.2 Rhinopithecus bieti
AAAAAAAAAAAACAAACAAACAAACAAAAAAAAAAACTTTTAAAAACTTACACTTAAAAGATAATGCTAGCTCCAGGAAGAGAAAATCCCCAAATCTCAATCTCAATGGTTTAACAAAGTAAAGTTTATTTTTCACTCACACATAGTTGGTGATAGCAAGGGTAGGTGGCAGTGTTGTGTTCTGCTCCGTGAAGTCATTTAGGACAGAGGTGATGGGGAGCTAGCTTCTTTCACATGTGGCTTTCAAAGTACCCGTCCATTAGCCCACTAATGGGAGAAAGTAGACAAGATCATGCACCTTAGGTGTTTTTATGGGCAAGGTCTATAAGTGGCACACATCACCTCTGTTCTCTTCTGTTCGTTGGAACGCAATCACATAACCACATCTAACTTCAAAAAAAGGCTGGGGAATGTAGTCTAATCATGTGCTTGGGAAAAAGAAGAAAAATATTTTGGCAAACAAGTCTGTCTCTAGAGTCCACACTGCTTTGTTCACTGCTGAATCCCCAAGACGGAGCCCAGCAATCAGGAGGTGGTGAGCACCTTGGATTGTGATGGAAATTCCACCACTGGGCTGTGAACTCATGGTCTAGTGTCTTAAACCCTGATCAAGCACAGGTACATACCTTGGGCTCAATAAATGTTGATTGGTCATTATTGCAATTGGTGTATCCAGGAGGTGTTCCTATTCCAGAAAAAAATTTGGTATAACACCTCCTAAGGGCAACTCATTCCCTAGTAAGTAGCCCCTGGTTGGACTGGCTTTTCTAACCACCAGAACACCCCTGATCCCTTGGTCTTTGACCTAACTTTATCCAATCACCAGAATTATCTGCTCCTCAGACTTCTTGAAACCTAACTGTCAATTCCTGCCTAGCCAGAGAGTTCTGAGCTTCTTTCTATGTAAAGGCTTATCTGATTCCATCTCCGTTCTCTCCCCTTCTCCACAAGAATGACCTCAATTTTGCAACTTCAGTTTTTACACTGTCTTTAGCTACCTTCTGTCCCATTATTTTTATAATTGGAGGGATGGGGGTGATGAGGCAGGGAAGATGCTTATATCCCAGCCAATGTCAATATTATGAATATCTCACAATGCTTGCCTCTGCTCTAACCTGGTCCAGTCCAGCCCAGGCCAAACTAACTTCTGTGGTTTAGCCAATCAGCATATATTTTTTTGGAGATGCATTGCTGGAGCCACAAACACATTCATTAATGGTGGCCAAGAAATGTGTTCTTATCCTGCAGCTGTCAGAATCCAGAATATCTTACCAGCTAAAGATTCACTCAGCCACACATTACTATTCCTTATGGAATTCTTCTCTGTGAGAGAAAAAGACTTTGGAGGCCAGGCATCGTGGCTCTTACCTGTAATCCAAACACTTTGGGAAGCCAGGGTGGGAGGATCACATAAGCCCAGGAGTTCAAGACCAGCCTGGGCAACATAGTGAGACTCTGTCTCTACAAAGCATTTTTAAAAATGAGCCAGGCATGGTAGCATACATATGTAGTCTCACTTTCTTGGGAGTCTGAGGTAGGAGGATGTCTTGAGCTCAGAAGTTAAAGGTTACAGTCAAGTTAAAGGTTGATATGATTACAGCCAGAAGTTAAAGGTTACAGAATGTAAAGGTTATGATTGTGCCACTGCACTCCAGCCTGGGTGACAGAGTGAGACTCTGTCTCAAAAAAAAAAAAAAAAAAAAAAAAAAAATGCAGCAGGTCGGATGGCCAGGACACACAAATACTTCTGAAGAGGCCTTGGGGAATCACCTGGACATGACAGGGAACATTATTTAGCCAAGGAAAACACAAGATTTGGGGTTAGACCTTGGCTAGAGTGAGCCAAGAGCAAGTTTGCAATATTGCTACTGTTAGCTTAGAGAAACCTCAGCTCACTCTTCCTGAGGCCTTCGTCGTGCTGCAGTGTGATTTTTCATCCACTGCCTACAAGGGCCTGCGACACTGTACCCCTCAGCTCTCAATCCTACTTCCTATGGCTGCACCTGCTCAGGTAATTTCCCTCTCTAGGAAGATGACAGCCAATGTGCCTCTACCCTTCCTTATATCTGCCCTGTCAGGCCCTCTGTGACTGGGACAGAAAGAGATCTAAAGGTCTGACTCTAAGTAAGTAGGGAAGTTGGTTATTAGTCCTCAGGAGGCAGCTGTCCACTTTGCCAGTACTAAATGGCAGCTCTTGGCTGGCCCAATTATTTTTCTAGAAAGGGGTTCTTTCACCTCCACAGAATCTGGATCACAAACAACTGGATGCAGTGTTTCATTTTGCTTTTCTTTTTCTTTACTTCTGCTTTAGATGAGCGTATGAGAGCTTGTTCAATTGACTAAGGTTCTCAGACAGAGATGGAAAATGAGGAGATAGTATAAATGAGCCCAGGAAACCAAATAAAAGAAATCCCTCAGGCTTTGGACTCACTGGAGGGAAGTCAAGAAGTGAGCCCCTTTTCTGATACCTTGAGGGCGAAATGGCTCCCGGCTGCCCATGGACTGGTGGGGGTCATAACTTTTTTTTTCTCTTCTTTTGAGACAGAGTCTTGCTCTGTCACCCAGGCTGGAGTGCAGTGGCACTGCAAGCTCCGTCCCCCAGGTTCACACCATTCTCCTGCCTCAGCCTCCTAAGTAGCTGGGACCACAGACGCCTGCCACCACACCCAGTTGATTTTTTGTATTTTAGTAGAGACGGGGTTTCACCGTGTTAGCCAGGATGGTCTCGATCTCCTGACTTTGTGATCCGCAGTGGGCGTCATAGCTTTTAAGGGGTAGGGAGGTAAGTGCAAAACTCAAGTCCACTGAGCAAAATACTATGAGACATAGTCATTGAAGCCATTTTTGGAGGAATAAAAACTAAAGAAGCTGGGACACAGGTCTTTCTTTGAAATTTCTATCTGAAAGTAAAAGAAAAAAAACTGAGTTAGGGAGGAGAGCTTGTGAAGAAAGAGATACATGTGAGATACAGAGGGTGGGGTCATGGGTTACAAAGAAACAAAGAGAGTGAGAGAGAACAAGAGCAAGAGTGAGAGCAAGGGCAAGAGCAAGAGGGAGAGAAAAATGATCTCAAAGAGTTGGCCCCAAATACTTTTTTCCTTTAAAAGAGGAGGGAAATGTTTATTTGGATTAATCAAGAAAACAAAGGGAAATCTAATAAACACTGTAAATTCTGCTACCAAAATGTTTATGTCAAACATCTCTTTTGTCTGTAAGTATAGTATTCAGCAAACTAGAGGGAAAAAAATTCCTGCGGTTGTTTATTTGAAAAAATGAAGAAAATTCCATCAGCAGAGAAATAAGCTTAATTTAATCATTTGGGGAAAATAATTACATGAAGTAGCTTTTCCTACTCTGCTTTGAAAGTCCCCTTCTGAGTCATCAGAGGGTCCATAATTCCAGTATGTTGCTAAAGGAGAATGGCGGATTTTGCACACATACGAATCCTTTTTAAGGGCAGCTTGATAAGACAGTATTATCTCTAGGATGGGAGGCTCAGTCAGCCACTCAAGCTAATCCTGAAATTGGAATAATTGAGCTTAATCATCACTGCCTCTGTGACCCCCACCCATCCACAGTTCTCAAGAAGATATTTTCAAGAGCTGTGGCTCTGACTCAGCAACAGTTTTAATGATTTCCAGGAAACGGATTGTTGTTCAAGTTCAAGAACAAGAAAGGAGAGGTTCCTAATCTTTGTGAAGAGCCAAAATTAGTATAGTCCAGTTCCTTGTTTATTTACGCAATAGTAGAAGCTCCCATACTAAAGAACTTCTGATAAGCACTTGAAAGAAGGCTAACAGAGTGGGAAGGCAAAGTAAATGATGTAAACCAGTCCAGGGTTCGCTTCCAAAATTTGCCCTTTATTGACTGTTTGATGTTACACAAGTTCCCTAACCTGAGTTTATTTTTTTCCTTTGTACAATTAGGCTGACAATAATAGTACCCATCTCACATGACTATTGCTAGGTATAAATGGGATAAGACTATCAGCGTTCGGTAGTTACTACTTATAATAATTATAAAATTACATTAAAATTCAGTCAATGTAATCCAACATGTCAACAAGTTCAAGAAGGAGAATCATATGATCATATCAATTGATGTGCAAAAGCATTTGGCAAAATCTAGCACCAATTCATGATAAAAACTCTCGGCAACTTAGGACAAAGAACAAAGAATAACTACCTACACCTGATAAAGAGCATCTACAAAAAAAGTACAGCTAATGTCATATTTAATAGTGAAATTTTGAATCCTCTTTTTCCTAAGATTGAGGAAAAGGCCAGGATTTTCATCTCATTACTCTTATTTTACATCATACTGGAAGTTCTAGCCACTGCAATAAGGCAAGAACAAGAAATAAAAGGCATACCTGTTGGAAAAGAAGAAATAAAATGTTCTCATTTACAGATGGCAGAACTGTCTATGTAGAACACCCCAAATAATCTACAAAAAATTTCCTAAGAACTAACAAATGAATTTAGCAAGGTCACAGGATATAGGATCAAAACTCAAAATAAATTGCATTTCTGTATACTAAAAAAAGAACATACAGGAAATAAAATTAAAAACACAAACTATTTACAGTTACTTTGAAATAAATGGAATATGTAAGTATGAACGTAACAAAACACATAGGATCGGAATGCTTAAATTATAAAACACTGATTAAAGAAATCAGGGAAGACCTAATTAAATGGAAAGACATAGTGTCTTCATGGATCAGAAGACTCAGCATAGTAAAAATGTCAATTATCATCAAATTAATATTTAGGTTTAATACAATTCTTATCACAATCCTAGCAAGGTATTTATTTTGTAGACATTGACAGGTTTATTTTAAAATTTACATAGAAAGGCACAGGTCCTAAAATAGCTAAAACAATCTTGTAAAATAGAATAAAGTGGGATAAATTACTGTAATATTAACTCCTTCTCTATGGTTAAAATAATCAAGATAGTGTGGTATTGATACATAGGTAGGTGGCATATAGATAATGGAATAGAATAGCAACACACACAATTATATTGTTGATGAAGTTGCAAAAGCAGTTCAATAGAAGTAAGACAGCCTTTTCCATAAAAAGAGTCAGAGCAACTAGAAATCCATAAGCGAAAAATAAAAACCTCATCCTCAAAAAGTTACAAAAATTGATATAATTATTTTTAAAATTGTTTATTTTAAATTCATTTTTAGTTTTATTTTTTAATTTAGATTCAGGGTATGCATGTGCAGTTTTGTTTCATGAGTATATTACATGATGCTGAGGTTTGGGCTTCTATTTATCTCATCACCCAAGTAGTGTACACAGTACCCAATAGGTAGTTATTCAACCCGTAGCACCCTCGATCCTCCCTTTTGGAATCTCCAGTGCCTGTTGGTCCCATCTTTATATCTGTGGGTACCCAATATAAAAAAATGGTTAATATATTAAAAATTCACTCAAAATGGATCATAGACTATAAATGTAAAACATAAACCTATAAAACTTCTATTTTTTAAACTTTTAAGTTCAGGGGTACAAGTTCAGGATTGTTACGCAGGCGTCATGGGGGTTTGATGCACAGATTATTTCATCACCCAGGTAGTAAGCCTAGTATCCATTAGTTATTTTTCCTGATCCTCTCCCTCCTCCCACTCCCAATGCTCTGATAAGCCCCAGTATGTGTTGTTCCCCTCTATGTGTCCATGTGTTTTCATTATTTAGCTTCCACTTATAAGGGAGAACATTAAGGTTTTCTGTTCCTGCATTAGTTCGCTAAAGATAATGGCCTCCAGCTCCATCCATATCCCTGCAAAAGATATTTTTTAATGGCTGCCTAGTATTCCATGGTGTATATGTACTACATTTTCTTTATCCAGTCTATCACTGATGGGCCTTTACGTTGATTCCATGTCTTTGCTATTGTGAATAGTGCTGCAATGAACATGTGCATGCATGTGTCTTTACAATAGATTGATTTATATTCCTTTGGGTATATACCCAGTAACAGCATTGCTGGGTCAAATAGTAGCTCTGTCTTTGAGGAATCAGCACACTCTCTTCCACAATGGTTGAACTAATTTACACTCCCACCAACAGTGTATAAGAGTTCCTTTTTCTCCACAACCTCACTAGCATGTGTTATTTTTTGACTTCTTAATAATAGTCATTTATTATACAATAAAATTATATATAATAAG
>NW_016824219.1:0-439 GCF_001698545.2 Rhinopithecus bieti
CGGGCGGGGAGCCGGGCGGGGAGCCGGGGGCCAATCAGGCCCAGTCCGCAGCCGCCTCTGATCGCCGAGCGCGCCCCGCAGGCCTCGGCTCCCCCAGGTAAAGGTGCGCCCGGAGCCGGGGCGGGGCGCCTCCCAGGCCGCGCCCCGCGAGGGGAGGGGGCACCCCAAGAACAGGCCTGGAGGCCCGGGAGCGTCTAGGGTTGGGGGGGGTCCCCGCCCTGCCGGGAGCCCGGCCCTCCCAGTGCCGGGATGGACACTGTTAGTGTAGTCATTGTCCCTATGGAGAAACTGAGGCACGGAGAGGCTGAAGTGACACAAGTAAGCAGCAGAGCTGGGACTAGAGTCCCAGGCCCTGGCTTGGTGTCACCCAGTAGTGGTGTAGGCGTGGGTGTGGTGGGTGGGGGTGGGGTGCAGGTGGTGGACGTGGTGGGAGTGGGTG
>NW_016824220.1:0-21297 GCF_001698545.2 Rhinopithecus bieti
AGTTCCAGGTTCTTCACCGTCAACTTTCCCGTGCCCGGGAAAGACGTGGGTCAACTGCACAGGCGCAACCTGACCCCCGACGGAGAAGAACCGGAACCCGCCTAGCCACGCCTACCACCCCGCCCCCGACCAGCCTATGTCCCGCCCACTGCCCTCCCACTCCCAGGCCCAGGACATAAAAGACGCTCCCGGCGGGCGCGCGGTGCGAACTTACTTGGCCCCTCCTTGTACGCAGGACCCAGGAACCTCGTCCGAGAATGCCGGTGCGAACTTCCTTGGCCCCTGCTCCTGTGTGGACCTAGGAACCTCGCCCAAGAACGCCGGAGCGACTTCGTTAGCCTCCACCGCCGGAGACCGGTGAACCTCGCTCCCTCCTTCACATTGGCTTGTAAATAAAGTTTTTTGCCTTGCCTACTTGCCTTTTCTCTGGCATTTGCTCTGGGGGTCGCATTAAAGCAAATCACTTAATTTGTATTAGCCGCATTTGAAAGACATGAGCTAGTGACTACCCAGTCAAACAGTTTAGGCCTAAACTTTTAGATTTACTAAAGGTTATAAGTTTGAGAGAAGGATTTACTAAAGGTTATAAGATTTACTAAAGGTTATAAGTTTGGGAGAAGGTTATAAGCTTGGGAGAAGGAGGATAAGAGAGCTGAATTTCCTCCCAGAATAAAAGACCTTCCCAAACAGAGTTACCGAGAGGCAGCACAGCCCTAGAGAGGGAATCATTGAAGATGGGATTATAAATAGATTTGTATGAAGGAATGTAGACATTGGAAAAAGATCCCTGTGTTCTCTGTTCATAGCCCAGGAGAAGCCAACGGAACTTCTAAAACTGAAAGGGCCTATTAGGCAAGGAACAGAAAGTCTCTCAGCTTCTCTATGTCAATCAAAGACCAGCTACATCCACTATCCTCATAACACCAAATCATAAGGCATATCTTCTCTACTTGAACCTTAGCACAAGTTTTGTAATTGGGGCGATTGCAAGATTGATATGGCTAACACTTACAATGACTGAATTTATTTTTCCAACATTCCAGAAGAATGAGCCTTGATTAGAAATTACATTGAAATGCATAACTTATAAAGTATTTTATAGTCTTCTATTAATATTTATTATATATGTGAATTACTTGTTTGTTTAGCACGTCAAATATCACTGAAAGTCATGGAATGGTTAAAATTCCCGGGAATATTACACAATACAAATTTATATTTTTGACACTTTACTTCAACCTGAAATTCGGAAAATTTTTCCTCAGGCGATTTCTGGAAGCTACTGGGGATAACTCATTAAAATTATCAACTGCCACATTTTTCTTTCTCATTTCTTCGATCCTCCTCTATTTTTCTTTAAAAAAAAAAGTTTCTGCATGCATCTGGTTGGCAGTATAACATGATAACAAGCATAGGCTCTGGAGTCAAATCGCACTAGTACAACACACACCTTTAATGCTTTGAAACTGTATGGCTTTCAGATCAAGTGTTTAACCTAGTTCTCAGTTTTCTCATCTGCAATGTTCAGATAAAAAGAGTTATCCATAAACAAGTTGTGGTAGATTAAGTGAGATGATGAATTGAAATTGCTTACAACAGTGACTGATAATTAATATATGCTTAATAAATTACAGCTAGTCTTATTAGACCTGCTCATCAAAGATGTTTAATGCCGATATTGTGGTATAGATCTGAAGGAATGGAGATCCCTCTGCGAAGCTCCAAAATCATTACTCCCTGTTGCCTGCCCAATCTTTCTCCACCACAAACAGCCAGCAATTACTACCTTATTGAGTCAATCTAAGATGTCATTCATTCTAAGACACACTGCCAACTGAACAATGACACAATAATCTTTTATTACATAAAATATTTTAAATAATTATTCATAGAAGCTTTTGAACTTTAGTTGTAGATTTTTATCATGTATTTCACTTGTGCCTACATAAAATAAATGTGAAAAACAAAACTGATGGGTTAAGGTATTTCTAAGACTTTTGAAGTCCCACTCTTTGCGTTTTGTTTTTTAAGTTGAGGTGAAATTCAAATAACAAAAAATTAAAATTAACAATTTATAATTTACATTTTGTACTTTCACCATGTTATACAATCCTCACCTCTGTCAAGTCCCAAAACACTGTCTTCATTCCTAAGGTAGCACCCAAACCCATTTAACAGTCACTATCCATTCCCACCACCCTCATGTTCTTGCTTTCTACCTCTATGGATTTATCTACAATATGTGACTTTGGAGACTGGCTTTGAGACTGGCTTCTTTTACATGGCAAAATGTTTTTGAGGATCATCCACATTGCTGCATGTACTAATACTTCATTTCTTTTTATGGCTGAATAATATTCCATTGCAAAGTCCTCATCTTTTCAATTAGTTTTCAACTGAGTCATGGGTGTCTCAATTTTCCCATAAGAACATCATCCTCTGTGTCTTCAGGAGCATTGTTGATGCAACATTACATAATGAATCCTCCACTGCTGTTCCTAGGATGCTCCTCCAAGCCACTGACATACATTCTGCAAGCTTTGATATTCATTCTTTGGCAATCACAACAATTTCACAATCGCTATGTGATCTATTATGTAAAGAATATCCTGATTTCAGAACTGTTAAATTTTTTTTAAGTACATAGTATAATCAGCAAAATATGGTATTTTATATATAGCCATATTAAGAGATAAACATACACACAAACATAAACACACACATATCAAGTGTATTCTATATCATAGTATAAAATACATTTCTTACTGTGGATTCAAATTCAAGTGAAAAAGTCCTTTCTGACCCTAGCTTCTCTTCCCTTAGAATAAACTCAAACACAATTTTATGTTAGCTATTCTTCATAAAATTTGGGACCTACATATGTAACTGCACTTACACAGCCATGAGTGTATAAATTTTAATGAGAATATCTGTTAAGGCATCAAACTTCAATCTAATGCTATATATATTTTCTAATTTGTCTCATCCATTCGGTTCTGTGTTTCTGCTCTCTTAAATTAGCTTCCAAATTAAACATCGATATTTCTGTTAAATAATTTGGAACACCAGGCAGAACAGAATTATCTTTCAGATCTTGGTAAAAACAAAAAACAAAAGAAAAAATGATTAAAATACTGTACACCTAACAATTTAAATAAACCAAATATATGAAACTTTGACTATTTCTTTTGAAAATCTATTTTCCAATAAAATTCTTGCATATTTCATTTAAAATATTAGAAATAAATCCTGGTATATAAAATAGCAACCAAGAAAGAATATTGAAGTAATATGGTTCAGTAGCTTCAAGTTACAAATGAAAACCTGAGTTCCAATGATAAGAAGTGCCTCACCAAAAACTGAAAGTTTATATGTAGCTATCAAAATTAGAACATCGATGGCCTGACCTTTACTTCTATCCATTAAGCTTCAAAAATTCTGATACTTAATTTAAAATTCTTTTTACTAATATATTGTAATTTTGAAGATTATTATCATATAAACCTAATAAAAATACCAAAAATCTAAATAACTAAAATATTATTCATAATTTATCTAATCTATTGTATTTATATTACACTTCATACTGTTTACTCTTTTCAAATATAATTATAAAATTAAAATGGAATTTCAAAGCTTAATAATGATGGCTAATATATCACATTGTAAAGAAGAAACAAATAAAGTTGCTTAAACGTGAGCTTTAAGTCTCATGATAAAATATCTGACCTGAAAAATATATGGTTTCTCTGCTCACTTCCCCACAGATCTTTCTGGTCTGAAGTGTTGAAATGGGTGTGATACTTTATTTATTTTATTAAAATGAAAATAAAACATTAAGCTTAATGTGTCTCCCACTTGCTATTTTATATTATTTTATATTTTACTTTGAATGTGATTCCTATCATAGCTTATTTTTCTCTTTTTTTTCAACTTCTATTCCTGTTTTCACAAATTGGGCTGAGTTATTTCATTACAAGTCCTAAATGGAATCATACAAATTTAGCCATCTCCAAACATTTGCTACATGCAGCTGGACTCATGTAGCCCAGACTAGCTTTTAAGAACCCACACACACATGCACACATACAAACAGGTCAAACTGAAATGAATGGAGCTATTCATGGAATTAGAGAAGGAGCTATGCAAACTTTGAAAGAACTGTTGTACCATGTATACATATTCTACCACATTTACAGTCTTTATTTGTGGAGTGCAAATCTTTCTGTCCAAAGGTTTACTGCATTTAGACTCTTATTCATTATTCACAATTTCATATTCATTTTTTTTCTGGGAAATGATAGTAGTTTGAATATTTAGCTTGCCCTCCATATGAAAATAAACATCATGGTTAGCACACTCCCAGACAAGGTTAAAAGCAGCAATTGAGAGAGTTGCAACTGACAGTTGAATTCATAATTCATTCATTTAAATATATGGTTTTGAGACTTTAAACTGGTCCAGGTATTACTTTCTTGCAAAATTCATTTGTTGACAATATTTTGGAATTTTGTAGAATAGAGAGGGATGTCATATGCTATGGTATACCAATTCTACAAAATTCTGAACAAATTTTCTCCTAAAAAGATGGACTAATTCAGATGTGTGTTATCAAATTACTTTAAAACCTGAAGTAACATCTTAAAAGGGGTTTCTTCTTTGAATATATGTGTGTGACACTTGAATTGGTTTATAATTATTTGTTATTCAAAAAAAGGAAATGGAAATATTAGTCTGGGGTCTTTTCTCTAAATTTAACTTTATTTTGTTTATCATTCTCTGTTTTTCTTTCTTCATTCCAACCAAGTATTAATTAACCCTCAGTAAAACTAGTAAATAATTCAGGTATGCTGAATTTTAAAATTTAGAGGTAAATACCTCAAGGGACTCATGGTTTCCCCTACAGACAGTTTTTGTACCTTTCCAAAGATCCTGTGTTCATGACCATTTGCAATAGTTTCATTTACGTAAATGCCAATTACTGTTCGTTTTGGACAGTTATATTTTTAGCAAATTTTATCTCAATAATATAATTAGTAAAACATGCTCAATTTTCAACCATTAATTTTTTCAGTATTTACAATTGTCTTGAAATACAAGTAAATTTCTCTGAGAGGATAATGTTCAGCAGCACAAAGAAATAAAAAATGGTTGGGGTGTTTTGAAACCACAAGCATTTTGTATGATTAGAGGCCTTGGTACAGTTTCATAAACTATTTTATTTTTCACATAGCCAAGAGATGATTTATTCCTTTTTTCTTCTAGAACACAAAAAATTACAATCAATTTTCATGTTAGGTTTCTAAAGTAATGACAAATGGCATATACTAGGTTATTTCCACCTCTTCTTCTGGGACTCCAACTACATGTAACTTAGGCCACCTAATATTTGTCCCAGGCCATCATGGCTTTACTTATTTTAAAGTCTATTTTTTTCTGCACCTTGGACAGTCTCCACTGCATTTTCTTTATGCTTTTTGTTTTAGTTTTCATTTTCATTTTTGTACTGTCCAGTGTGTTTTTAGCTCACTCATTGTTTTTTCTTGGTGTTTTTTAGTTTAGTTTTGTTTTGTTTTGTTTCATTTTAGGTATTGTTTTGCTTTCCGTTCCAAAATTTCCTCTGGATTCTTTTGTAGATTCCATTTATTTACTGATATTCCTCATCTTTTTCACTCATATTTCCACCTTTCCCCTAAATCCTTAAGCAGTGTTGCATAACTGTTTTCCAGTCCTTGTGTGTTAATTCCAACATCTCTATCATTGTGACTTTCAGTATTCAGCCATTCCAGGATGCATTGTATGCTTTTGTCTTTGGAGATCTCTCCTCTGTTATCTCACAAATTTCAGTTGCTCAGCAGCTCTGAATACAATCTCTGCCTCAGTGAGACCTCTGTCCCCTACTTGGGCTCCACCTCCATGTATCATGGTTTAAAAAATTGTTTCCAGACAGAAACCATATATACATCATCTGTGTCTTTTTCATCTCTAAAAGATCAAAATACTAGGTTGTCTGTTTTCCAATGTCTATAAATAGTTGGTTAACATAGCTTATTCAGTTTACAGTTTATGGTGGGAGTCTAGTCATGTAACAATTATCATGTCATCTCAAAGTGGAAGCCCAGAAATTTTAATGTTAATAGATACTGTCAGTTTACTTTCCTAAAGAATAAAGCAATTCATAATCCTATGAGTAATGTACAAGAGTACCCATTTTTCTAAAAATTATCTATCCATAGATCATTTGTCCTTTTAATTTTATGTTTTGTGGTGTCACTGTATTCTAATTTGCATTTCCCTAAAAACTGAAACATCTTTCTGTTGACTACACGTTAACTTTACTCTGTATTACATGTTCATATACGTAATTTGCTCATTTTCTATTTTTTGATGGATTTGTGGGGTCCTCATTGCACTATAACAATTCCTTCAATCTTAGTTTGAATATTCCATTATCTTCAAATTGTCAAAATATATATTTAGTTTACAATACATAGTTTTACTTAATTGTATTCATATGTATTTATTCACAAATTAATTATAATCAAAGACCATATACTGGATCTAACACTGTACATTATATTTAATCAATACATATTAACTGTTAAGCAATTTCTTCTGGTTTGTTAGAAACCATTTTGAGGTAATTAATAACAATTTTTAAAAGAACTTTTCCACAGTAATACCATTTGCTACAGTGAAGTGATGATTTAATATTAAGTCTATTGCAGCTTCCAAAAGAACCCAGTGACACTCCCAAGAATTGGCTGAACCACTTGGAAAAACTGACCATTCTATATAAACTAGTGTATTTGAAGTAGGTAGTTTTAATGGCCTGTGATTCACTCAGCATACCGTAGTATACAAGAGTTACCTATTTCTTTAAAAAATATTTTGTTTAAACTGGAATAGAGGAGTAGAGCCTAAATTAATTAATATAAAAATCTGTCCAGATTCTGCCTTGTGGTAGGTATGAACTGAATAGTATGTCATGTTTCCATTATTTAGCTAAAAAATTATGTTTTTATTATTTGTCTGATTTCACAGTGAGCTGTAAAACTATTTATTGCCAAAAGTTACCTACTAAGTCACAATACCTCATACGGGACACATGTCAAATCATTACTGTCAAGTATTTCAATAATAATAAGTCAGTCGAGATTTAAATGTATGAACCTTCTTTGACAGATATATTAGATTAATTCAAGCTGAGACAGCTAAAATTATGATAAAATAATAGAAAATGTAATTATATGATTCAATAAGTAAACTACACTATAAAATCTTCAACCATATAAAAATATATGTCTGGAGAGCCATGCATGAAAATCAAAACCAAAAGGCTAAATATGACAGATGTGAAGCATTTTATTTCAACAAATACGTTAGAGCTAAAATGATAAAAAGAAATGGTTCTTCCTTCAACAGAGCCTGATGAAAGAGACAGATGTATATACCAATAACAAGAATATAATTGTATTTCTTTAGAATATATTTATCTAATTTCTATTTGTTGATTAGTGTTTTGGTTGGGTGGTGAAAGAAAATCAGCTTTAGCACGTTTCCTTGAAGAAATGGTTCTATGTGAAATTAATGTTTGATGTGTAATCCCTAAAAGAAGCATGGCCCAAGGAATGTCAAGGGAGAAGAAAAGGGAATAATAGTAAAATTAAGTAAAATTTGTGAATACTTAATCTGCATGCTATTGTTTCAATTGTACCATTGCCCAGCAAACTTCTTTGAATGAATGTATTTACTCTTCCAAAAATTTTATTGCAAAATTACTCTCATAAACTGAGGAAGATAATACAGGCTTAAGGATATCCAGTGAGTTATACAAGATTATCTAACTAATAACTAATAAAACTGAGAGCCTGAGAACAGGACTCTTATAGAAGTGCTTTACTTAGGGCACACAGGAGAAGAGGAAATGAGGGAGGCAGGATGTGGGAGAGACAATAACATCAACTTCAGTGGCGCAGGTACCCTTCTTTCTGAGGGATCTTAGACCCCAGGTACCCTTATCAGAGCTTGGTTGCTATATTCATTTATTTAAGGTTAAAATTAGGAAGAGATGCTGGATGGATCATCTGAGTATCAAATGTATTTCTCCCTGCACCCATTATGTTGCAGGAATCTTACTGTCTCATGATAATCAAGTACGATTACTCCTGCCAGTAATAGTTCCTTTTCTTTCTCTTCTATTCTATCTGTGCCAGGAACCCAAAGTCAACAGGTAGAAGCCATAGTTTTAAGTGTAGTGACACTCTTTCTCTGTACCTTAGTAAAAAGAAGTGTCCCTCTTTCAGTAACCAAATTTAAAACCACAAAGCCTATAGTTGCAGGGACAGGAAGCACAATTTCCCCAAAATACACAACCATGAGGTCCACTGGTTCTGATATGTATTATACTTTCTAGCAGTACCAGTCCAATAGTGTTTGATACCTGTGTTAATAGTCACAGTAATTTGAAGATGAAATCACTGGATCAGTAAAAGGGATTTCAAAGGGGCATCAATATCATCTACTACAGTCTTAGTTCTATTATAATTCTAGCCCCATATTGCAATTTTCCTGCCCCAAACTTCTCATTGTATATTGAGAGTACAGTGGACAGATAAATTGTCTGTTTAATTCACAGGTCTTCAGAATGAAAGAAGATATGCTAAAGGCTTTTTATCTATACCTGTTCCTGTTATGATGATGAAATCCTGGACTACTAGACTGAGTCTGATACCAAAGTTGGATGAGTTTTTGGGCATCTTGGGAGAGGATGTTTTGGTTGTGATTGGGTTGTGAGTTCTTAGGGGCAAAAAAGTGAATTGCGGAGGAAGGCAGAATATCACAGGAACTATTTTTTGGTTCTTAGGATGTGTGGGTGTCCTGGGGTTTGTATCACAGCTATCTTTGTAAAAATTTTTTCAACAACTATCAAATCCATGAGCAGTCCAATCAATACTGAACAGTTCTGTTTCTTCAGGTCATCTGTGGTCTTACTCATTTTCTCCTTCAACATATGTTTCTCTCTTCCTCTTTTCACCTTTCCTGCTTTCTTCCTGATCTTCATCCTCATACTCATCTTAATCTTCTTCATTTAGTCCCTCTGGTAATTTCCCACCAACCATGGGACTTCACCCCAACAAAATTGTGAGCATTGTTAGGTTTTTGTGTAAGACTCTTGCTGTAGCATGTGTAGCTGTGATTGGTGAGTCAACCGTCTGTGGCTAGCAGTTACACCAAGATTATAACAGTATTTTTATTTTCTGTACAACAAAAAAGCTTTGTAAATAAAATCTTAACATTAAAGAAAAGTGAATTGTGGAAGACTAATCCTGTGATGGTCCCTTAAAAAAAAAAATGCACACACACACACTTCATGGTATTCTTTGTTTAGTCCCTTCCCCGTGAATCTGGACTCCATGATTTTCTATTGCTCCAACCAATAGAATGTAGTAAAAGTAACACTTTGCCAGTTTCATGCCTAAGCTTTAGACATTATAGCTTTTGCTTTTGCACTTACACTGAGCTGTGATGTAAGTTCAGCCATCCAGCTGGAGAGACAATGTGGATCTTGAAGAAGCCAGGTGGAAAGAGCATGGCCTTGAAATTACATGAAGTGTTCAAACGTGGTGGCTCACGCCTGTAATCCCAACATTTTGGGAGGCTGAGGCAGGTGGATTCCTTGAGGTCAGGAGTTCGAGACCAGCCAGGCCAACATGGTGAAACCCATCTCTATTAAAAATACAAAAAAAAAAAAAAAAAATTAGCTGTGGCGGGTGCCTGTAATTCCAGTTGCTTGGGAGGCCGAGGCAGGAGAATTGCTTGAAAGCAGGAAGCGGAGTTTGCAGTGAACCAAGATCACGTCACTGCACTCCAGCCTGGGCGACAGACTGAGACTCCATCACAAAACAAACAAATAAACAAACAAACAAGCAAACAGATTTCATGAAGGTGAACCAAGAAACTTAGCTGACAGCACAGAGAACCTAAACATATGACCCTGGGGGCACTGTTCCAGAGAGCTCCAGCTTTTTAAGTCCTCCAGGTTGAGGCTAAGATATGTAAGATATGTCATGAGAGTCACTTTGGACCTTCTAACCCTAACAGATATCTCACAGGGCAGAGACAAGCTCTTCCTGCTGTGCCATGTCTGAATTCCTGACCCACAAAACCATGGGTAAATAAAATGACTATTGTTTTAAGCCATTACATTTTGGGGTGATTTGTTATGCAGCTATAGATATACAGAACTAGGAATTTACTTTTTTCTCAAAATTGACAAGAAAGAAGTGAGTATGGTGAACCTTATATACAATCTAATAAAGCAGTTCAACCTCAAGTGCCACCACTATGTTATACTGTCATGTTGCTATTGTTTTTCACATTGAGCTCCAGGTACTGCATCCTGACTTCTGTGCCAATAATTTTCTCCATCATATTTTAAAACTACAATAATGTGATAAAATGCATAAAATGTATTTCATTTTAAACAAAATCATCTTTGCTATAGAGAACTGAAAGCTAATTTTATTTTATTTTATGTTTTCCTTTATGGATCCTCAGAATAGAACTTAAAGAAAGCTGATGGTTTAGAAATCTGTTTCCACTCAGGGATTCTAACTTTCATTTTGCAAAGCCTTGTGAGAATACATTTCCCTGGTCTGCATTCCAGTAGCCTTTTTATTTCCTGTAGCTGTGTCAAAAGCAGTAATAGCAACTTAAAAGAATAGAGCAGAGTGGCTTATAATATATATACCATATGGTTTCATAGTCTTATACTTTCATTAACTTGGAAATTACTGTATGTGATACTGTATTAGCCTGCTAATTACTATTCCTTGCATATGGCTAAGTTAATAGATATTAAATAATAAAAGTGTGACCTTTCCTCTCTAACCTTATGTTTCAGATTCTTCTTTATTTTTGATATCTTAGCTACAAAAATTCCTTAAAATCTACATTCTGAGGCAAGACAGTAGTTTTAATTTTATTGGCATATCTATATTTGCTGGAAAACAGCACCTTTTATTTTACCACACTTCCTGTCATCTACAAAGCTTTAGCAGATATGGAAAAGTTGGATGAGTAATTTGAATAGAATAATGTGGGCAGCAAATTGCCTGGTCAGTCTGGCATTGAAACTACCATACAGCATGAAAGCTTAGCTGTTTCTGAAATTATGTTAGACATAGCATTTATCAAGTTAATACTCATTAATATAGTCAACAGCAGAGCTGAGTGTAAAGTAAAATTCTCTCATAAATTTGAAAATAGAATTCACAACACAGAATCCATTTTATAGCTAGTGGATTGATTTATTATTTTTAAGTGAAATTATTGTATCAAAAAATATAATATATTTTTTGAAATATATTATATAAAAAAATATAATATAACTCTCTTGACACCAAGAGAGTAAAGTTTTATAATTGTGAGATTATTAAGTGTATGTGTAAAAGCAATCAAGCAGAATTTATTTTTGCTAGATTGAATTCTTCTATAATAGCACATTGTATTTACTATGCTAGCAAATTTTAGGGAGATCATGATAGAAATTGTGCACCCCAGAATGCAAAACTGACTATGAGATTTTAAGTTAATTATTGTTTTTAATGACACAATTACAATGTCTTGAAAAAAGCAAGATCAAGTCAATATAAATGGGTACTGATGATGGGTCTTTGAACTGAATCCTAAACATTAACATTAAAATATAGTGGAGAGAACAAAAACAATTTAAAACAACCCTATGAGAGACAGAAAAAATTTGTTCCTCCTACTCTACTCTCTTATACAGTTACTCAACAAAACACAATTTTTTTTTTTTTTTGAGTCAGGGTCTTGCTCTGTCACCCAGGCTGAAGTGCAGTGGTGGGATCACAGTCCACTGAATCTTCAACTTCAGGGTTTCAAGCATTTCTCCCACCTCAGCCTCCTGAGTAGCTGGGACAAGTTTGTACCACCACACCCAGCCAATTTTTTTTATTTTTCTGTAAAGAAAATTTTAAAAATCTTATGCTATGTTGTCTAGGTTGATCTTAAACTGCTGGACTTAAGCATTCCTCCTGCCTCAGCCTCCCAAATTGCTGGCATTACTGGCATGTGCCACTGCACCTAGCAAACATAACACTTCTGACACTAGTTGTATAGGGGTATTTCCACCAAGTAATTATACTGTCAACTCCAGCTGGACGTCCTATAATTCAACTCAACTCCGACATGGCCTGGAGATAGGGCTGGATTCCACATATTAAGGGATCAGTCTCATAAGATTGCCCCCAACTTCAGATGCAATTACAAGTAACAGGTTTTCACCTATACTTCTGACCAACTAGCTATAAATCAGGCTTCCCAATACTCCCCCTTGGGTTCAATTAACTTTCTGGAGAGGCTCAGATAACTTAGGGGAATACAATTTACATTTACTGGTTTATTAATAAAGAATATAGATAAACAGCAAGATAAAGGGATACATAGGGAAAGATCTGGAAGGATCTCAAGTACAAGAGCTTCTGGACATGTAAAGGTATGACAGGCCATTCATCCAGCATACTGATGTGTTCGCAAACTCAGAAGCTCTCTAAACTCCATAGTTCAGGGATTTTTATGGAGGCTTCATCACATAGGCATGATTAATGATCAATTCCATTTCCAGCCCCTCTTTCTACCCAACGAATGGGAGGTGGGGCTGAAACATCCAAGCTCACAATCATGACTTGATCAGTCTGGTGACCAGCACCATTCAGCAGTCCACCAAGAATCACCTCATTAGAACAAAAGACACTCCTATCACCCAGGAAATTCCAAGGAACTTAGGATCTCTGTGTCAAGAACTGAGGTCCAAAACCAAATATTAGAATGAAGGATTCTCCTAGTACCTTAAAAGGGCATCATTAAAGCTCTGTCTTGGAAACTGGGGAATAGACCAAATACTGGAAGAAAAGATTCTCCTAGCACCCTCTCACTCAGGAAATTATAAGGGCTTTCAGAGCACTTTACCGGAGACTTAGGACAGAAATATATATATATACGCGCGCGCGCACACACACACACACACACACACACACACACACATATATTTCTTAATAGTCCACAAGTTCAAAAGACTGAAGGGAATAAACCATATCCCAAAGTTCAGGGGCAAGTTCATCAACCAAAAAAGATGGACTGAGGAATGTAGTCTAGATCTACACCACATCCTCTAAACTTAGACGAAAGACAATTATGAAAAAGTAAAGATTTCGCTTCATACTCAGAATGTGCCTGAATCTGGACATCAGAGACTGTTACCATGCTTTCTCTGAACAAATCAGAATCAGTTTCCCTTTTTGTGCATGTATTCCAGGTGTACAAAGTCAGTGAAAAGGTCAGATTCTTTATATCTTGAGGTGCACAGAAACCTCAGAAAAAAAAATGCTTTAAGCAGGGAGACAAAAGCATTAGAGAAAATCTGAGGATGTAAAGGATTTTAGCTAAGATAATGACCAGAGACATAGCAATGTACACATCCTCTTTGCAATCATGGTTAATCCAAAGATTTTCTCAGCTATATACCCACAAATAATAATAGCAACTTATGGAGGAGGCACAGGTAAGTAAATGGGTTGGAGTGTGCCACAGGCTCAAAGCTCAGGCAAAGTAATTCTTCACCTAATTCCGAAGCTTGCCACCTGTCAGCCACCAAGCCAGGAAGAATGGGCGTACTATAGCATGTAAGAGGAGAAAAAGAGAGAAAAAGAAAATTGAGCACCAGTTGCTAAACCTTGGAGTGGCCTTGATTTGAAAAATAAAAAAGAAGGAAGAGACCAATTTGGCTAGCTTGCCTGAGCAGCAGGGATGAGTCAATTTCTAATCTATCTGGAGAGATGGAAAATATGGAAGACAATGCTATTCTCATGTGATTGTCTATGTTTTGACTCACAAATAACCTTGAACTCTAATAAATTGTAATCTAATCAGTGGCATGAAGTCTCATTAACTGTATTTTCATTTTTTCCTCCCTGGGGCAGGGTAGGGGCCTTCACACAAAAGGAGAAAAATGTATAGACATTCAACAAATGTAGAGTGTTTACTAAATATTAGATACAGTTCTTGACACTTGGGGTAATAACACTGGATAAGATTTTGCCTACTTTCTTTTGGGAGAATACAGACAATAAATATACAAAAACATATTTTTAAATAATTCTAATGAAGATGGTAAAATTGAGATAATAAGGTAGGGAATGACTCAGGCGGAAACATTGTTTTCATTGGAGTGATCACGGGGAGTTGCTTGGAGGTAACAAAAAATACGAAACAAAACTGAGTTCAGAATGACAAGGAAACAGATCTGTGAAGATCAAGGGGGAAAGCATGTCACCTCTGAGGCTCTAAAGTCAAGAAATAGAAAGGGAGCAAAGGTAGCTTTGATAGAATGAACAAAAGGGGAATAGATTGAATGTGAGGTAGAGTCAGTGACAACTACTAGGTTTTGGCTTAAGCAATTGTTATTTACTGAAATGAGAAGAGTTAGGAAGGAATGTATTTGTGTCAGGACAAATCAATATTTGTTATGACCTTTACATACTACACATATAAATAACTACTTTTCCATCTTAAGTTATAATGTAGGTAAGGAATTCAACATGAAGCAAAGGAAGGAAGAAACTTTCAGTGTAGAAGAACCAGCTAGAAAAATCCATGATATGAACTTGTAATTGAGGTGGGATGTATGATGTCAACTTGCTGTCCACCTGGGGTTCTAAGAGAAAACCACGTAACAGCTTCTAGAACAAGGACATGGTAAGAGGGTCTAAGTCACTCTTTCATTGAGCAGATACTAGAATCTATTTCTCAGGATATATCTTTCTCTATTTAAGTCTATTTTTTAAAAAACTGTGAAGATTTCTAAAAATTTTATAGCATAATGGAAAAGGAACATTATTCTAAACATTCCAAATAAATATGGATTTCTTAAAATTATAGTAACCTATAGAAAATGAATATGATAGAAAATATCTAATCAGGTCACTGAAAAATGTGCAAAAAATATGCATCTATGAAAGAGATACTGAGTTTAATAAAGAAAAAAATAGACAAAAAGTTAAAGTGGAATTGGCCAAAATAATGAAAGATGAAAGGGAATTTTAAAGTTAATAGCTAAATCAATATTCATATGAGGCTGGAAAAAGCAGAATTGATACTGCAGAAACCTAAATCAGTGGTTTTCTCCCTTTGGGGGACTACAAAAGAAAAGGTGCTGTACAGGATAGATTAAAGTTAATAGGGCTGAGAAATATGAACATATTTCACTCAGGCAAGAAATCTAAATAACTGAGATCAGGCAATAACCAAATTTTAAATAGAAAATTAATACTTGAGTTAAAATATTATTCAAGCCTATGAATCAAAAGAACTACCTTCATGAACCCAGAAAACATAACGAAAAGAAAAGGGCTTAATATGAAGTGTTAGCACCCAGACACAGAGAGAGAGAAGGAAAAACAGCTACCTATAAAAGAATAGAAGTTGGGCTGCCCTCAAATTTCTCTTCTACATAACTGAATGCCAGAGGACAACACAGAATGTCTACAGAATTTTAATGGAAAAAGTGTGTGACCTGAAAATTCCACACCAACCAATTTATTGTTCTAATATTAAAGCAACAGAAGGCATTCCTAGGTTGTAAGGACTTGGAAAATATTGCAGCCAAATATTCTTCTGGAAAAAAAAAAGAATCACTGATACAATTCAAATGATAAAAATATAAATCAAAAGAAAAGTACTGGTGATGAGCACTGACACTACTTAAAGATATTAAATTAACACAATTTAATACCAATCCAAACAACCTTCAGCAAAGTTGCTGAGCATCTACTCTGTAAATATAAAGGAAATAAGAGAAAACAAAGCACACTGTGTCCTCCCTTGCTGGAGATGCATTATGTCAGATGAGAGAGGCATTACACACCAAAGAATGTCACATAGTGATCAGTACTATGAAAAGCATAGAAGAGGGTCATGAAATAAAACATGGCTGAAATTTTAGATAGCGGGCTTCCAGGAGGCCTTTCTAAAGAGCAGGAACCTGATTGAAATGAGGGAATGAGACTTTTAAAAGTCTTAGAGAAGAGATTTTGGAAAGGGTCAAGTACCTGAGGTGAGAGAGAGCTTGTCATGATTCAAGGAAGAACTGGGAGGCCATTGTGAGAGAAACGCAGTAAGAGGGAGAGTGAAAGATGTGGGCATTGGCTAACTACCTAGGGTCTACTTAATATTGGACAATTTATTCACATAGGACTTTGGATATTCATCTATGGCAGTTGGAAAACCAATGGAGAATCATAAACAGGGGACTAATATGATTTAGATTAGCTTTGAAAAGGATCCCTTTGGAGTTACATGGGGAACAGATTATAAGGTGTTAGAAAGACATTAGAAAGTTATTACAATAATTGTCTTTATGATCTTATCTTAATAGCAAAGTATGAAATGCCTTGAAGGAAGGTGAGAAAAGAGCACGTTAAATTTTGTATTATGCCTGATGAAGGCTAAATTTATTGTAGTTAAATTTGTACTGCCCCTGCCCCTCCAAAGCAGCAGTAATCTTTCAGTTTCACATGAGGTATTTCCAGATCTCATAGTTTATCTAGAGAAGATAGAATGTTGAATTTGTAATGTGAAATTTAAAAATTCAAGAAGAAATATATAGACCAGAGTCCTCATCAAAATTAATAAATACATAGAAATAAGTAAATAAGTAAAAATTTTAAAGGAATAGGTTTTACTTTCTGGCTATCAGTTGGCAAGTTCAGTTCTAAATAGTAAAAAGTAGAAAATACCAGGAACATTAAGGGGACACCAAAATCAGAATTTGTCAAATAAAATTACAGAAGTAAGCCATAATATACTTGCATTAGTGAGGATTCTCTAGAGATACAGAACCAATAAGGAATATATATACATATTTTTCTATACCTTAAAATAAATCTCTTTCTATGGAGATTTGTTATAAGGTATTGGCTCACATGATTATGGAGGCTGAAGCCCCATTATCTGCAAGCCTGAGACAGGAAAGCTAGTGATGTAGTTCCAAGGCCTGAGAGTTGGAGAGCCGATAGTGTGGATTACATTTTTAGTCTGAAGGCCTGAGAACGAGGAGTGCTGAAGACAGAAGGAAACTGAAGTTCCAACTGAAGCAGTCAGGCAGAGAGAGAATTCAAACATCCTCTGCCTTTCCTTTTATTCAGATCCTCACCAGATTGGATGATATACACCCACTTTTGGGAGGGACATCTGCTTGGGTCAATTCACCAATTCAAGTGCTCATCTCTTCTGGAAACAGTTTCACAGACAAACCAAGAAATAATGTTTAATCAGATATCTGGGCATCCTGTAGCCTAGTCAAATCAGCACATAAAATTAAACATCCCAATACTTTTCTCCTTTTAACGTATAGAAGGGCTTAAAATCCCTATTTCTAGAACAACTGACACATTGAGTCTTTTTATAAGTTTTAAAATTTTCTTTATAATTTTGTGTCTGTTTTATTCATGATGCCCCACTTGTCTTAAATAAATGAGGTAATGCTATGAGATTCACCAAAACTGAGGTGAAATAATAAAATAAAATTTGGATAAAATTAATTTCAGTGCTTATAAGGCCTTGGAATTCTACTATAAGTTACAAATTTTGCCAGGTTCAATGAACATCAAGAGTAATGATTCACTCATCAATGAACTGTTGGAAAAGATGATCCTGTACTTCAGGTTTCACAGAACTCAAGAAAAGAGATCTATTTATAACTCTATTTATAGAGATCTTACTATATATAGTAAGATCTAAACCTTACTATAAATAAATAGCAGCAGCATAAGAAAATAATAATAGATAATCATCCAAGTGAAAGGTAAATGGTCTGGTGAACTAAGGGCTGCTGTCCCAGTGATATTTTTTGGTGGCCTTGAAAATGCCTTATGAACACAGAAAGAAAATTTGAAGTTAACTGAGTTATAAGAATGAATATGAAATGTATTATAATTCTACATTCAAAAAGCTTTTCTTCTCATCTGTTTAAGGCTATGATAACCTGAATAATTTCTTACCAAAGGTATATATATCCTAATCCCCAGAATCTGTGAATATTTCTAGAATTACATATCAAAATGAAGGTGTTTGAAAGTGTAATTAAGAATCTTAAAATAAATAAAAAAAAATCTATCCTGCATCATTTGGAGGGCCCAATGTGATCACTAGGTTCTTATAAGAAGGGCGCAAGAGGACAAGAGTCAAGAGATATGACAACAGAAGCAGGGATTGCAATCAAAGAAAAGGATTTGAGGATGTTGCACTGTTAGCTGGAAAAATGGATAGCAGCTATGAGCCAAGGTGCAGGTGACTTCTAGAAGCTGGAAAACTCAGTGAAACGGGCAGGCCCATAGGGCCTCTGAATTTGTCACGGTTCTCTAGAAGGACAGAACTAATAGGAAAAATGTATGTATAAAGGGGAGTTTATTAACGAGTATTGAATCAGATCACAAGGTGAGGTCTCACAATAAGCTGCTTGCAAGTTGAGGAGCAAGGAAGCCAGTAGCAGTCCCAAAACATCAAAAGTGAAAAAGCCAAAAGTACAGCCTTTAGTCTGTGGCCAAAGGCCTGAGAGACTCTGGCAAATCAGTGTTGTAAGACCAAGAGTCCAAAAACTGAAGCACTTGGAGTCTGATTTTCGAGGGCAAGAAGTATCTAGCACAGGAGAAAGATGAATGCCAGAAGACTCAGCGAACCGGCTCTTTCCACCTTCTTCTGCCTGCTTTATTCTAGCCATACTGGCAGCTGATTAGATGGAGTCCATGCGGACTGAGGGTGGGTCTGTCTCTCCCAGTCTACTCATTCAAATGTTAATCTTCTTTGGCAACACTCTCACAGACAAATCCAGGAACAATACTTTGTATTGTTCAATCCAATCCTTCAATCCAATCTGGCTGGCACTCAATATTAACCGTCACAGCCTCCAAAAAGAATGAAGCCCTCCCAATACCTTGTTTTTAGACTCTAAGACACATTTCAGAATTCTGATCTTGAAAACTGTAAGATGATACGATTGTGTTTATTAAGCCACTGAATTTGTGATAAATTGTTATTCCAGAAGCAAAAAAGACATGTAAGTCCAGCTTAAAGATTGTATTAATCTGGCACATTTTAAGTTTATTTTCATGGTAACATTGGATGAACTGTAGGAAAACTTTGACATTTTTCATTTACAAACACAGTCAATGAAACGATTATAAACAATATAACTGCATTTATAAATCCCGTCAATTCCATTTTTATTTAATTAAATTTATTTAACAAATCCTCTGGCTTTACGTTATAAATACATTACCTCTATCTAAGTTGAACGTTTAATTCTTAAGTCCTACCACAGGATGTTTCACTTCTTTTTTTAAATTTTTATTTATTTATTTATTTATTTATTTATTTATTTTTTATTATTACCCTTTAAGTCCTAGGGTACATGTGCACAACGTGCAGGTTTGATCCATATGTATACATGTGCCATGTTGGTGTGCTGCACCCATTAACTCATCATTTACATTAGGTATATCTCCTAATGCTATCCCTCCCCTCTACACCCTCCCCACAATAGGACCTGGTGTGTGATGCTCCCCTTCCTGTGTCCAAGTGATCTCATTGTTCAATTCCCACCTATAAGTGAGAACATGTGGTATTTGGTTTTCTGTTCTTGCAATAGTTTGCTGAGAATGATGGTTTCCAGCTGCATCCATGTCCCTACAAAGGACACAAACTCATCCTTTTTATGGCTGCATAGTATTCCATGGTGTATATGTGCCACATTTTCTTTATCCAGTCTGTCATTGATGGACATTTGGGTTGATTCCAAGTCTTTGCTATTGTGAATAGTGCTGCAGTAAACATATGTGTGCATTTGTCTTTATAGCAGCATGACTTATAATCCTTTGGTTATATCCCCAGTAATGGGATGGCTGGATCAAATGGTATTTCTAGTTCTGAGTTTGTTATTTACTGCTTAGTTCTCTCCTGACTCCTTTTCAAATCCTTTCTATCTGGCACATACTCAGTTTTCAGATACATTTAAGTGATGTTCAACTGGATTTGGGTACATTTTGTGTCTACTTTTGGCCCTTAGATCATTGATGTTAAGGCTTTAGAAGTAATGCTGGAAAGATATCTTCACTATTTTGGAGATGCTAAATTTTGTCATGTATTTTCAAAGGAATAAACTCAGTACTCAAACACCTGTTATGACGTGGCAAAGAACTCTTTAAGTAGAATACCTGAATATATGGTTGAAAAGAATGACAAGATCATTATTGAAAAGTAGGGCAAAGGCATAACCAATAAGAGCATCATGATGGGAAACAGTAGACTGATAATAACAACTAGACCTTCCACTTTTATGTATTGATGAGTAGTTTGAAGCCAAACATAGCATCGATTTTTTCATTCTTCAATTGGGAATTGGGAATTTGGAGTAACAAGCTACTACAGAATGAATATTTTCACCACCAACTACATTCCAATTCATATGTTGAAATCCCGTTCTCAAGATGGGTATTTTTAGGTGGGATATTCGAGACATGCTTAGATCATGAGGATGGAATGCTCATGAATAGAATTAGTGATCTTATTAAAAGGATTCAGAGAACTCCCTTGCTCTATCTGCCATGTGACAAAGATGGTCTGTGAACAAGGAAGTGGAACTTCAACAGAAACTGAATGTGTATATTCCTTGATCTTGGAGTTCCCAGCCTCCAGACCTGTAAAATTAAACTTCTGTTGCTCATAAGCCACCTAGTTTATGGTATTTGTTGTAGCAGCCCAAAGAAACTAAGACAGAACCACTGACAACATCTGCTCTACATTCTGGAGGATCAGTCTTGGCAGCAAAAAGGCACACCAATTAACTTAAAACTGTTGTGAAATTCAAATTCAAGCCTTTACTGCTGACCTAGAAAATGAAAACAAGGATTCTAAAGCCACTGGACAAGAGGGAGATCATGTGTCTAAGGAAGAAAACTAAACTATGAAACTATAAAAACACAATTATAGAGTATCACCAACACTAAGATTGAGCCACAGCCAACCTACAATAAGAAATAACGGGCTTAACCACCCACTTACTTGAACTCTAAATTATTAAAGTTGCTCTACACAAAAATATTCCAACTAAAGTTGAACCATTTCCACGAGTTATCAAACTTTTTGGACTCTTTGTATTATATTTATTCTGCAATAATAATAATTTGTTCTTTTTTTTTTTTTTTTTTTTTTTTTTTT
>NW_016824220.1:21398-26186 GCF_001698545.2 Rhinopithecus bieti
TAAATTACTTTAAAATTTAAAATTCATTTATTTAAATTTAGAGGCATTTTACCTGAAAATGTGTTTGGAAATTAAATGTAAACATTTTGAGCATATTGTTGGAAAATGCAACTAAGATACATTTTTTAAAAGTTTATACCCTTTCAAAACTTTTCAGACCAGTAAGTATTCAAATACATTTGATTTATTAACAATTATTATTATGAAATAATCAATAACATTAAGTAATACAAAACAACCCATGTTATTATTATGAAATAGCCTATAGAGAAAGTGAGCAAGAGTAGCAATTCTTAGATAAATCTGACTTTAAGCCAAAAACAGTTTAAAAAAAGACAAAAGTCATTATATAATGCTAAAGCTATCAATTCTGTATGAGTATATAACAATGCTAAATATATTCACTCAACACTGGAGCACCCAGATTCATAAAACAATTCTTACTAGACCTAAAGAGAGAGAAATACAGCAATACAGTAACAGTAGAGGACTTCAACACCCCACTCACAGCATTATACAGATCATCTAGACAGAAAATCAACAATGGACTTAAAATTATACTTTAAATCAAAAGGACCTACAGACATTTACAGAACATCCTTCCCAACAACTGCAGAATATACATTCTTTTCATAAGCTCATGGAACATTCCCGATGATAAAATGTATGTTAGACCACAGAACAATTCTCAACAAAGTTTTACAAATTGAGATAATATTGAGTGTCTTTTCTGACCACAATGGAAATCAATACCAAGAGAAACTTTGGAAACTCAAAACAAACAAACAAAATACATAGAAATTAAACAACATGCTCCTGAATGAACGTTGGGTTAATGAAGAAATTAAGATGAAAATATAAAAATGTTTTGAAACAAATGAAAATAGAAACACAGCATACTAAAACCTGTGGGATATAGCAAAAACAGTGGTAAGAAGAAAATTTATAACATTAAAAGCCTACATCAAACAAGTAGAAAGATTACAAATTAGCAATCTGAAAAGGCACCACAAGAATTAGAAAAGCAAAAAAAAAAAAAAAAAAAAAACAAATTCCAAATTATCAGGAGAAAAGAAATAACAAAGATCAGAGCAGAACTTGATAAAATACAGACTAAAAAACTAAACAAAACAAAACAAAAAAAGGATCGACAAAATTAAAAGCTTAGTTCTTCAAATAGATAAAGAAAATTGATAAACTGCTAGCTATGCTAACAAAGAAGAGGCATGACCTAAATACACAAAATCAGAAATAAAAAGGAGACATTGCAGCAAATATCACAGAAATGCAAAAGATTATCAGAGACTATTATAAACAACTATATGTGCACAAACCAGAAAGCCCAGATAAATAAATTCCCGAAACATACAACCTCCCAAGACTGAACCAGGAAGAAATAGAATACCTGAACAGACCAACAACAAGTAGTGAGATTAAATCAGTAATAAAAAATCTCCCAAGAAAGAAAAGCCCAGGACTAGTCAAATTCACAACTGAATTCTACCAGATGTACAAAGAAGAACTAGTAGTAATCCTATTGAAACTGTTCCAAAAACTCAAGGAAGAGGGAATTCTCCCTAACTCATTTATGAGGTCAGTACCACCTAATACCAAAGCCAGACAGGACAAAACCAGAAAAAGAAACTAAAGACCAATATTTCTGATAAATATAGATGCAAAAATGTTCAACAAAATATTGGCAAATCAAATCCAGCAACACAAGAAAAAAGATAATACACCATAATCAAGCAGGTTTTATACCAGGGAGGCAAGGATGGTTCAACAGACACAAATCAATAAATGTGATACATCACCTAAACGGAATCAAGGACAAAATCATATGATCATCTCAATGAATGCATAAAAAAAATCCTTTATGATAAAACCTCCCAACGAACTAAGTTTAGAAGTAACATACCTCAAAATAATAAAGAACATATACAACACATCCACAGCTAACGTTATACTCAACAGGAAAAAAATCAAAGCATTTTCTCTAAGAATTTGAACAAGACAAGGATGCCCACTTTCACCAATCCCATTCAACATAGCACTGGAAATCCCAGCCATGGTAATCAGGCAAGAGAAATAAATAAAAAACATAAAAATTGAAAAACAGAAACTCAAATTATCTCTGTTTGCTGATGACAGTATCTTATATACAGAATAAGCTAAATACTCTGCCAAAAATCACTTAGATTTGATAAATAAACTTAGTAGTTTCAGGATACAAAGACAACATACAAAAACCAGTAGAATTTCTTTACACCAATAACAGTCTAGCTGAGAAGGAACACAAGAAGGCAATCTCATTTACAACAACTCCAAAAATTAAAATAACTAGGAATAAATTTAACCAAGGAGGTGAAGGATCTCTACAGGGTGAACTACAAAATGCCAATGAAAGAAATCATAGATGACATTAACACAAAGGGAAAAACAGCCCATGCTCATATGGATTGAAAGAATTAATATTGTTAAAATTACCATATTGCCCAAAACTATCTATAGATTCAGTGTGATCACTATGAAAATATCAGTGTCATATTTCACTGAATTAGGCTATAGTAACCAAAACAGTATTGTACTGGTATAAAAATAGATAAATAGATCAATGGAACAAAAGAGAGAAGCCAAAAATAAAGCTGCATATCTACAGCCAACTGATTTTTGGCAAAGCTGACAAGAATATACACTGGGAAAACATTCTTTTCAAAAAAGGAATTGGGAAAATTAAATTTCCATATACAGAAGAATAAAAGTGGATCCCTAACTCTCACCATATACAAAAATCAATTTAATACAGATTAAAAACTTAAACATAAGACCCAAAACTATAAATATACCAGTAAAAGTGCAGAAAAAACACTTGTAGACATTGATCTAGGCAAATGATTTATAATTAAGACCTCTAAAGCACAGACAACAAAATCAAAAATAGACAAAATGGACTTAATTAAACTAAAAATCTACTATACAGCAAAATCAATAATCAATAGAGTGCATAGACAACCTGCAGAACAGGAGAAAATATTTGCAAACTCTAATCCATCAGGAGACTAACATTCAGATAATTCAATGAACTCAAGCTACTCAACAATAACAACAAAATACCCACAAACAATACCATTAAAATGTGGGCAAAGGATATGAACAAACATTTTTAGAAGAAGACACATAAATGGCCAACAGACACATTAAAAATATTCATCATCACTACTCATCAGAGAAATGCAAACTAAAACCACAAAGAGATAGAATCTTACCTCAGTCAGAATGGTTATTACTAAAAAGACAAAAAATTACAGATACAGGTAAGGGTGTGAAGAAAAGGGAACTAAATACACTGTTAGTGGGAATGTAAATTGGTGCAGCAACTATGGACAAGAGTATTAAGATATCATGAAGAACTAAAAATAGAACTATCATTGGATGCAGCAATTCCACTATTGGGTATCCACTCAAAGGAAAATAAGTCATTATATGAAAAAGATATCGGTAGTATGTTTATTGTAGTGCTATTCATAATAACAAAGATGTGGAATCAACCTAAGTGTCCATCAATGAATGACTGGATTTTTTAAATGTGGTATGTATACATACTGGAATATTATTCTGCTATAAAAAATAAGATTATGTCTTTTGCAACAACATGGATGAACCTAAAGGACATTATCTTAAGAGAAATAAGCTAGGCATGGAGTCAAATATCTAATGTTCTCACTAGTAAGTGGGTGCTAAAAAATCTGTAGACACAGATTTAGAGAGTGGAATGTTAGGCAATGGAGACTCAGAAGGGTGGGGGAGTCTAGGGATGGATGATGGTAAATTAGAGGGTATGATATAAATTATTTAGATAATGAATATCCTAAAAAAACCTGACCTGACCATTATCCAATCTGTACATATAAAAAATTGCACATATACCTCATAAATTTGTTTTTAAAAAGTGTGAAATATAAGATGATTGAAGACTTTCTGGTGTGGAACTAAAAATTAATATACATTTACTAAATATTCAACTTACTCAGTTAGAAAAATAATTTAAAAATAAACCCCAAGGAAATCATGAGTGTGTGAAAATGAGAAGAAAAAGCCTGGACATGGTGGTTCATGCCTGTAATCCCAGCATTTTGGGAAACCGAGGGAGGCGGATCACCTGAGGTCGTGAATTCAAGACCAGCCTGACCAACGTGGAAAAACCCTGTCTCCACTGAAAATATAACAAAAAAAAATTAAAAAAAAAAAAAAAGAATTGGCTGAGCATAGTGGCGCAAGCCTGTAATCCCAGCTACTCAGAAGTTTGAGGCAGGAGAATGGCTTGAACCTGAGAGGGGGAGGTTGTAGTGAGCCTAGATCGTGCCATTGCACTCCAGCATGGGCAACAAGAGTGAAATTTCATCTCAAAAAGAAAAACAAAGATGGAAAGAAAGTGAGAAGAAAAAATATAAATTAGTAAATATTAAAGAAGCACAAATAAAAGCACAGTTTTAAAAATAATAGGGGGGGTGGAGCAAGATGGCCGAATAGGAACAGCTCCAGTCTCCAACTCCCAGCGCGAGCGACACAGAAGACCGGTGATTTCTGCATCTTCAACTGAGGTACTGGGGTCATCTCACTAGGGAGTGCCGAACAATCGGTGCTGGTCAGTTGCTGCAGCCTGACCAGCGAGAGCTGAAGCAGGGTGAGGCATCGCCTCACCTGGTAAGCGCAAGTGGGAATGTAATCCTTTTTCCTAGCCAGGTGAACTGAGACACACAACACCTGGAAAATCGGGTAACTCCCACC
>NW_016824220.1:29785-67710 GCF_001698545.2 Rhinopithecus bieti
TACATATGTAACAAACCTGCACGTTATGCACATGTACCCTAGAACTTAAAGTATAATAATAAAAAAATAAAAATAAAAATAAAAAATAATAATAATATAGACAAATGTTCTGAAAATCTCTTGCTATTTTGCTTAAAGTAATAAGAAAGAAAAAAGAATGATTATAAATAGGATCTATGATGGGCTTTGCAATGCATTAATCACACCACTCTTTAAGGGAATACTCTTTATCTTGCCGTTGGGGGTACTGTCAAAGGATGACTTTCAGCTGTCAACTCCTTCATAGACTCCTCTCCCAAGAGCATGTCCTTTCCTCACAGCCAAGGACTGATCTAGGTGAAGGTGTAAAGTTATGGCTATGCACTGTGGGATAATCAGAAGGACCATTCTGACTCAGAAGCACCTAATTACGTCAGCTGAGGCTATCAATCCAGTTAAAATATCTTGACTTCTGCCCTACTCTGCTTCCACCCCTGACATCCACAGGTGTTTACATCAAAGGCACTCTCTATAAACTTTTAAATACTAAACTCTGCCTCCCGGAAACCCCAACTTGTTTCAGAATTTATAACTTATGTTCATGAGCTTTTTAAATAAAGAAGCATACTAATTACCATTTTATGCTAATACATATCAAAATACTGATTTTCAGGAATCATATTTATTACTGAATTCATTCACATAAGAACTAATACAATTGTCAAATAATTACCCATCAACACCCCATATCCTCCAGGACCAGTAGTTCAGTTCATTTTATTATCATTTTTAGAAATACAAAATTTGTTAGAATAGACAAAAACAGGTTTGAAAACCACACAGTTCAATTTATGAAACAAGTCATTCGTATAAACAACAATGAGAATATGGCAGGAAAAAGAAAAATAGATCAGGGTCTCAAACACAAATGCCTAATCAAGACCAGGAATATGACACAAATATTTGACTCAGGTCATGCATATTCTAATACAAAGAAGTGGAGTCCATGAGCAAGTGGAATGTGTAAGCCCTACATAAAAACAATAGTAAATAAAAACCACAATAATAGTAATAGGAAAAAAAAGGGGAAGTGATAACATTTAGAGACCCTGCTATATAAAATGCATTGTATGGCTGGGCGCAGTGGCTCACACCTGTAATCCCAGCACTTTGGGAGGCCAAGGCGGGCAGATCATCTGAGGCTGGGAGTTCGAGACCAGCCTGACCAACATGAAGAAACCCCGTCTCTACTAAAAATACAAAATTAGCTGGGCATGGTAGCATATGCCTGCAATCTCAGCTACTCAGGAGGCTGAGACAGGAGAATTGCTTGAGCCCAGGAGGCAGAGGTTGCGGTGAGCCAAGATCGCGCCATTGCACTCTAGCCTGGGCAACAAGAGCAAAACTTTGTTAAAAAAAAAAAAAAAAAAAAAAAAAAAAAAGCACTTTTTAAGCACTTTTAATGTGTAAATCAATTATTAAAGCAGCTGTTATTTTTATCTTGGTTTTCAGATGCCACCAATGGACGGAGAAAATTTAGTTAGTATTTGTAAAGTTATATAAACCCTTAGTATTAGAATTCAATTTTGAGCCGGCAGTCTGGCTCCAGAGGCTTCTACTTCTTGTTTCTTCAGTTCTTACGCATAAATCTCTTCAGTAAACACGTGCCACACATTATATGCACACTTAGGCAGATCTTTCCTACCATGCCACCACTGAAACAATTATACTTGATATAATATAAATACCTAACAATAATTGCAATCCAATCCAATAATAAGTAATTTTAATTCAAAACCAGTAATAATGAAATTATCTCTACTGTAAACATGTATTTTTCCTAAGGAAATGAAGAATTAAAATTCAGTACTAATACTATAGTAATCAGTTGATTAATCATCAATAACAAAAGGCAAGGAAAGGTCTCCCCAACTGTATCATATGAAAACTAGCAGCATCAAATGGGATAGAAGGAAAGAAACAAATAATAGACTCTAGTCTTGTTTTTCTCCCCCTGGTGGTTGGAAAGATTCTTAAGTAACATAACATCCCAGAATTCATTCAAGAAACATAATTATTGATTTGCCTATAATAATATATTAAATTAATTATATATTAGAATTAAGTAATTATTATTAAAATTTACATATTAAAGTTAAAAAATGTCTATTTGGTAAAGACACCACTATAAAGTTAAAAGACAAAAAACAAAAATAAGATAAATATTTTCATATATATAGAAAGGATGAAAACATCTATCACATACAGATATAATACAATACAATATGTATAATACAAATACATATATACAAATATGTATTATATAAAACTAATATTGATATTATTATGTATTACATGTTACATGTATTATATCTACATATACATATAGTATACCATTCACAATTAAGGAGTTTCCACACAGTAGTAACAAGCATCAAACAGCAACTCAGCCTGATTTTCCCCAGAAAGCAAAGCTGAAGACAATAGAAATACCCATGTACCCCTTACTTATTTGGTAGCATAGATAACTGAGTGTGAGAAGAATGTGACTTGCATATGCCCAAGCTATGGCTTATCACATACCATTTTAGGAAGCATCCCAATATATATTGTTGACTAATCCCAAGCATTCTTTGCTGAAATGTGAAATCTGAAGCACGGTGAGTATCTCACATCAAAAAGCTTTCTTTTTTCCAGTCTAAAAATCTACCCTCTTAGTTTAACCTTCTTGATATCACTTCCCCACATGTTTTCCTTGTTCCTTGCTGGCATATATTAACTGTTCCTTCAACTTGTTTGTGTTTAAAGCTATTTCTTCTGGAGCTTAGACTGTTACCTTCAACTCAGACTATGAGGAACTGAATCCTGTCATAATAAGGACTGGAGGTGTAAGCATCATCTAACAAGCATCCACTTTCAGGCAAGGCCACAGCATGATACCTCCAGGCAAGGAAAAGTCAGTCTTCTGGCAAGTGGTAGTGAAGATATTTCTACTGACTAGAGTTTCGAGGGAAATTTATGTGTCAACTATTCTCAGGCCCGTTATTCCAAACATCCCCATCTCAGCCTTCCTTGTCTTGCCAGTGTCTGACTTCACATAGAGACTTTTGAAGCTGCATCATTTCAATCTTTTTTTGGCTCTGAAGCATCTACAATTAGATGTTAAGGGCTATTTTCAACACAGTCTCTCTCATTGCTCTCTCTCCATAGATATATCTATCTATCTATATATATGCCATATATATATTATATACAGAGAGATGTTATGGAGAGAAGAGAGAGTTTTTCATATACATATATATATAAAATTCAGGATTATATAATATTTATATATTATATATAATTATATAATCATGTTGAAATATATAATTATATTAATATATATATATGTAATAATATATATGATATGTAATACATAACATATATATTATTATCATAATTATATAATCATATATAATATTAAATCATATAAATATATCATATATATCATATAATTATTATGATATATAATTATAATTATATGTATGATTATATTAATTATGTAATCCAAATGGAGTGGCTGTGAGAGAGACAAAGATTTTATCATATATATAAGATGCATATAAGATTTTATTTTATGATAAAAATCTCTTGTGTACCAAGGATTATAGAAAGATTATAACCACTCCACTTGCCGCCTGCCTTGGGGCTCCTATTGTCTTTAGAACAATGAGTAATCTAGCTTCAAATCTCATTCTGAAGCCTCTGTGTCCTAAGGTCATTCTTGGTATTTATTTTTCATTCTGTCTCACTCTTGTGAAAATTGTGTCCCAGGGGACTTTAACTTTCCCAGACTACTGGATTATATATGCATGATTCCAAACAGATCTTGTGAGGCAGAAGCTAAGGGGCTCGTGGAATAGGCATGAGCTGAGGAATCATCACATTATTCCCGCATGACACAGTCAAAGCTCATACAGAATGGGTCACCCCAGTAGTATATTGAACAACACAAATGTCCAAGGTCTCATAATATGTTAGGTGAAATGAATATGAAGTGGCACATAAATGGTATCTGCTCTACAACCAGGAGATTCACAGAAAATAACTACAAAAATGGCCAATAAACATATATTGTTATGTGCACAAGTTCACTATCAGGAAAGCATGTTGTAAAACAATAATGAGAAATTTATCATCCATCAGATTGGCAAACATTAAAAAGATTGATAATTTTTAGTTTTAATATAAATTTATAGAAATAGCCTTCCCAGTGATAATTATTCCATGGCAAGTAGAGCACAGAATCTAGATCATAGCTGGCAACTTTGCAAAATTCTGCGTTTGCACCTTTCTCTTACACATGGAACACAGTTCTCCTCAAGGAAGTTGATAGGATTTAGCTCTGTGTCTTCACCCAAATTTCACCTCAAATTGTAATCCCTACGCGTCCGTGGAGAGTCCTGAGGGGAGGTGAATGAAGCATGGGGCTGGACTTCCTCCTTGCTGTTCTCGTGATAGTGAGTGAGTTCTCAGGAGATCTGGTTTGTTTGAAAGTGTGTAGCACACACCCCTTTGCTCTCTCTCTTTCCTGCTCCACCATGATCAGACGTGCTTGCTTCCCCTTCTCCTTCCACCATGATTTTAAGTTTCCTGAAGCCTCCTAGCTATGCTTCCTGTACAGTCTATGGAACTGTCAGTCAATTAAACCTCTTTTCTTCATACATTACCCAGTCTCAAGTAGTTCTTTATGGAGGTGTGAGAATAGACTAATACAGAAGGTAAATCCAGTTATCTTATCTAGCTCAAACTCCAAAACCTCTTGCTCAGTACCACCCTTCCGGTTCAAGTATCACTCTCTATAATCCAGTAAATTATAAATTAGAAAGACAAATTATCTGCCTTCTGCTCCACACCCAAAATAAAGTGCTGAGGCAGAGGCAGGATATCTGCATTAAAAACTCTCTTTTGGAAAGAAAGAGTGGGAATACCTAACTGTGAATGACTCATAAAAGTAATGGAATTCTGCTGGTCAGGCATTGTGAGAAATCTTTCCTTGGGACTTTTCCAATGCCCTCATGGATATTCTGCTTTCTGGGAGGAATTATTTTATACATTGTTCAACTTAATGCCTTCTGAGTGGTTCTCCCCCATCTATTACTTTCTCTGGAAAAATCTCAGTCAAAGCCTTTCTCATGTCAGACTAGTAGTTTGTCCAGCAATACAATTACAAAGATCAATGAACTTCTAATCAATTTTCTTGTAGTCATTTTCATTTGTCAGTAACCTCACCGAAAACTATTTCTTGGATATAGTTCCCATGCTGACTTTTTTCTTTGCTTTGCCATCTAAATGCCTCTTTTCAATTTGATTATAGCTACTGGCATCTGAAACAACAGACTTAGAGTGAAAGAAAACTCCTCAATATGATCCCTACTTCAACTATAAACCTATTTGTCTAACTGGAACAATTTAAGGGGTTTTATAGCACAACACTTTTTAAAAGTTTATTTTCAGTTGCGTGGGGGTTCAAAAACAGATGGCTTTCCCAACCCTACAAGAACAAAATTCTTGAATTAATTTTCTTTTATTTCTTCTCTTAAACCACTTAATACCTGGCTTAACTCATGTCTTTTTCTAGTACCTTGTTACACATAGCAAATACCCAGTACACTATAACTTTTTTGAGTTTTCTAATCTCTTTCCTTAGAGGTACAGGCTCTGTGGGTACCCGACTTGTCTTGATGGTTAGAACAGAAGGTAATTTGTCAAAGGTTTTGATTTCATATAATAGGGTCTCTATATTTCTAATCTCCAACACCTGTTTTCCCCTTAACACAAAATGTTAAGCCAGTGTCACATATTTTTTTTTTGGTTATAATAAGACTTGACTTCAAAGCACTAATATCTGTATTATTTGGGGAAAAAAACTAAGGATTGTAGCAAATAAATACATTAATTCATTGGTAGTTTATTTTTAACTCATAACAGGCTGAGACAAGTGCTCCTGGTCTGTCGTGGCTTTCTGCCATGTAATGACTCATGACCCTAGCTCATCTCATCTTGTGATGGCACCATCTAGGTTTCAGCAGATGAAAATGTATAAGGTATGAGAAAGCACACTGGCTTTTAAAGCCTATGTCTTGGAAGTAAAACATCCATTTTATTTGCTTTTTATTGGTGAGAACTCTTGACAATGCCATGATGCAAAGGGAACTGAAAATGTAGTTATTTTGCTGGACAAAAATTTTCCTTTGACAATTCCCTTAGAGCTATGAATAGAATACAAATTCTATGAAATAGAAAGAGTAAAATGAATTGTGCTGGTCAGGAAGTCAACTCTGCTATGGAAGTCTTTGAACTTTAAAAAAATTTCATTCCCTGAAATCATGTCTTTTGAAGCAACATGGATGTGGCTGGAAGCCATTACCCTAAGCAAATTAATGGAGGAACAGAAAAACAAATACTGCCCTTATATAATGTCCTCATAAGTGGGAGCTAAATATTGGGTACACAGGGACATAAAGATGGGAACAGAGGACACTGGGGACTACAAGAGGGGGAGGAAGGGAGGGAGTGGGGCAATGGCTGAAAAACTATTATTTGAGTATCAGGCTCACTACCTGGGTGACGAATTCAGTTGTATCCCAAACCTCAGCATCACACAATATACCCTTGTAACAAAGTGCACATGCACTCCCTGAATCTAAAATAAAAGTAGAAAATAAAATTTGTTCTCTATCTGAAAGTTTTATTAAAGGAGGAAGCCATGTTTTATTTGTCTTTTCATTACCCTCCAGTTATTTACCTTGAATAAACAGCAGAGGTTTTGAATAAACAATATTCACTTATTTATTTGATTTTGCTATATAGTAGGTTATGAGTATCTGTATACATACATAAACACATAATTTTTACTCTTGCCAACTATGCATTGTAGAGTATATGAACTAAGATAGTCAATAAAGGAAACAGTCTGTGGTGGTAAATAAGGAAAGGACTTTGCAGCAAGATAGATCTGGTTTGAAGCCTAACTCAAACACTAAGCAAGTAGTAGGGACCTGGGCAAAACGCTTAACATTTCTGAGTTGTTTTCTCATTTTAAAGTGTAGGAAAAATACCTAAATTGGATAGAAAATTTTTATATTATGGCTAATGTATAAAGTTCTTAAAAGTGCTTGCTTTAGCATAAGTTGTTGAACCTGAAACGCAGAAACATTAAACTACAATAAAACATAAATGTTTTCTAATTACTATGCATGCTTACCTAAGTAGAACTCTTTTAGTAGCTTACTGTGGCTTTTAAAAAATTAAACAGTAAGCGATAAATGGTCTACTTCTTGAATAACCTAAGAAACCATAAAGTTTCCATCTGTTATTTCTAAGTTTATATTTAAGAGAATTCTATATTTGCCAAGTCCAAACGTCAAAGTTTTAACATTGCCTTCCATCAGCCAAGTTTAACTAGGAAGGTAGAGAAAACATTTCCGCAGTCATCAGAGAAATGGTGATGCATAGCTTGGAATTATGTTGCTTTGAGCCAGTGAATATTCCTATATTTCTTCCTAAAAAAAAGAACAAAGAAAGAAAACATAGAAAAGGAAAATCATCATAGGAGAGTCAGACCACTTAATGGGGAGGAGTTTTTACTAATTAGAGTTTTTTGCCAAATATCCTCAGTCATTCTTACATTAGATCATTAATGCAATCAAATAAGTTTATGAAATCAACTATACAAATTGATAAAAATTTTTATTTTTTCCAACATTTTCTTATTTTGCAAAATGTCAAGCCTATACAAGTGTTGAGTAAGACAGTACAATACATACTCATATACCCTTTATTAGATGCACCTGTTTTTGAACCATTTAAAAGTAAGATGCAGATATCATAATGAATCACCCTAAATATTTCAACATGTATCTGTTAAGAATAAGAACATTTTTCAACAAATGGGTAATACCATCACACCCGCGACATTTAGCATTGAATAATATTGAATAATACAGTTCACATTCAAATTTCCCCATTGTCTCAATAATCTTTATGGTCATTTTAACATTTATATGGGATCCATAATATCACTTTGCATTTAAGTTATTAAGTCCATTTACACTCCTAGAACTATCAACTCCTTTTCTTTTCCTCCTTCTTCCTCTCTTCCTCCTACTCCTTTTTCTTTTTTTTCCTTTTTTTAAGTCTGTCCAAGTTATTCAGTAGATCACGTTACATTCTAGAACTTTCTGATTGTTTCTCCTTGATTATGTACCTATTAAACATTTTTAAAAATATATTTTATAATAGGTATTATATACTTTTTTATCATATCAAAGTAATAGAAATTTGCATGTCTTCCTATTATTGATATGTTATGTGTATACATATACATATTATATACATGTATATGTACATATATACATGTGCATATACATATTACATACATACATGTATATATTATATATATAACATATAACATCATACCAATAATAGGAAAATGTGAAAATTTTGTACACACACCCACACACATTGTTTTTTTTCATAGTTCCTAGCTCATAACTTCCATAGCCCTTGTTATAACCTTCTGTTATAACTTAGGTATTAGGCCTCAAGGGCAGGCTTAAGGAAATAGAATCACTCTGATCTTCTGCCTCCTTTTCACCTGCCTCAAGGCAGGACTTTAATTTGACCCAACCTCCCTGACTGTGGGTTTTAAGACCTTTCCACAGAAGGTCCCTCCCTATGTCTTGGGGAAATGAATGCTGACATCATGCAGCTTCCACCAAAACCCAAGAGGCTGGGTTCCTGGGCTTCCAGATAGCAGAAAATGAAGAGGTTCCTGGAGGGTGGCACACCCAAGGAGGGCATGGAATTCCCAAACCCCAACTTGAAGCCAGTTAATCAGAAGTTCTGGAAGTCCAGACTAATTTCTGGGGTTTGGGGAACAGTCCTAGGGACTGCCCTCTCAGCCTGCAGGATCTAACACTATCTCCAGATAGTGCTGGAATTGAATTGGAAGACAACCAGCTGGTGTCTGCTACTTGGTGTGTGGGGAAAAATTCCCAGACATTTGCTCACATAAGTCTTCTGTGTTGATGACTGCTGTGGTGGTATAAGAGCAAAAAAGAAACATAGTTTGAGAGTTTTTCTCTAAATAATAGATGACATTACTTTTGAACGTGTGATTAAGGTCATCTCCATCAACTATCTCATGGCAAAGGACACTCTTCTCTTCATAATTAACAAGAAATCTGTGGAGTAACACTTTGACCTAGCATGAATATCTTATTCTCAAAATATGTAACCCAATAATTTCAGTGTTTATTGGTAACCTTTGCCTGAATCAATTATTACAATGATACTTGCAAATGGTCATTTTCTATCTCTATCATTCTTTCTACATTTATTAGTTGGCATTCTTCTATGAAGAAAAGCTGGTCATGCATGCTGGTGCATGCCTATAATTCCAGCATTTTGGGAGGCTGAGACGGGCAGATCGCTTGAAGTCATAAGCTTGAGACCAGCCTGGGCAACACAGAGAGAACCTGTCTCCACAAAACAATTTTAAAAATTATCTATGTATGGTGATGTGTGTCTGTGGTCCAGGCTACCTTGGAAGCTGAGGTTGGAGGATCTCTTGAGCTTGGAAGACTGTGAGTACAGTGAGCTATAATTGTGCCATTGCACTTCAGTCTGGGCAACAGAGCAAGAGTTTACCTCAAAAAAAGAAAAAAGTAAAGAAAAAGAACAAACAAAAGTTTTTCTTCTCTCCTTCCTCCCTCTTATTTAAGCAACATAATGGATCCAGTAACAATTTTCATTACATTTTAATCAATTGCTGTAATTATAATTTTGATGTTCAAATTATTTCATATTTTGTTAGAGGAAATCCTTTCAAGTAGACTCATTTTTTTAAATGCATTTCCATCAGTTTTTGAGAACTTCCTGCTTTCAAGTTTTATTTTGCAATCTGGTCCTAATTGAAAGATTTACAAAAATTCATATCACCACATTTTTTTGTCTATTTGAAATTTATTAAACTATTGAGACACAAATTTGAATAATTGCTAAGCTTAGAATAGCCTGAGTTAAAGGCTGAATCTATAATACACTAACTTCACAGTCATGGATAAGTAACCTATCCACTCTAACTATCAGACTCTAAAATACAAATAAATATCATGCCTACCTTATTGAATTGTTTGGAAGATTAAGTAAGATAAGACATGAACAGCATTAGCAGTGCCTACTATTAAATACTTAATATGTTAGCTATTCTAGAATTATATAATATTGCAAGCTATTGGGCAGTCAGTGGAATATTACCACTTTAGAAATACTTATCCTTTAATCTCCTTTATGAATTGAAGTCACTTATTTCTTATACCAGGCTTCTCAATCAGTCTGTGCCCCCCCAACATTTTATTATTCACTTAAAAAACATTAGATGACTAGAGCCTCACAGGTGACCTTTCAAATTTTGACTATGCAGTTTTCCATTTTATATTTCACATTATTTTACTAAAATTTGTATTTAACTGACAAGCAGCATTATCTGTTTTTACCATCTGATGAAGCCATATTTCCATAGGAAAACTGGGTCAGTCGAAGCAACAATAGACTGGCTCATTGTCACAGTGGTTTGATTTCCTAAGAGCTAAATCTTGTGGGAATTTTGGAATGTCTCTTAGGAATGAACAAATATTTTATTTCAAAATCAATATGTATCTCAGACAGCTTTGTGCAAACAGAATGCATTGTATTTTGAGGTGTCACATAACATCTGGCCTAACACTTAAAGCCATCTCCAATAAATTAAATTGTTTTTTTTTTTTTTTTTTTTTTTTTGAGACAGAGTCTCACTCTGTTACCTAAGCTAGAGTGCAGTGGGGCAATCTTGGCTCACTGCAATCTCTACCTCCCAGGTTCAAGCAATTTCCCTGCCTCAGCCTCCTGAGTAGCTGGGATTACAGGTGTGTGCCATCACACCCAGCTAATTTTTATATTTTTAGTAGAGACGGGGTTTTGCCATGTTGGCCAGGCTGGTCTTGAACTCATGACCGCAGGTGTTCCACTTGCCTTGACCTCCCAAAGTGCTGGGATTACAGACATGAGTCACCATTCCCGGCTGAACACAAATTTTTTTTGGTAAATGTCCATTGACAGTTCTATCTTTCTTAAAGCCTCATCACCTAATACCCACTTTAATTAAAGCCTTCAGAAAGAAAAATAGGGCTATCAAAAAACTCTATAAGGATAAGAATAATGGAAATTCAAGACAAAGTGTCAAAGATTATCTTCACACAAAGCTTATTTTGTTCTTACACTATTCCATAGTAGCTTTTAAGCCTTGGGAAATAAGATAATTTTTATTTCCAGTCCTTTCTATAATGTCATATTTCTCATTTTAAATTATATTTAATGGATGATTATGGCCAAACTATTATGTGCATGGTTAGATATACTACTTCTACTCCAAATACATAGCAATAGCAATAAAACATGGATCTGAAGTAAAAGCACAAAATGGTAACCTGGAAGAAAATTACAGGCCTAATGGCCTTCAAGGCTGGAAACAGGCAGTTTTGCCTAATAATTTGATAACTATGTGGTAATTAAGATTTAAATTCTCCATATGAAATGGAAGGCAAGAGTCAAAATCACTGCTTGAGGCAAGAGTTACTATGAGAATTCTCAGTCATGCAAGAAGACTTTAAAAAACTACTGAAACACTGCCTTGGGCTAGATTTTCAAGGGAATATTTGTACCTAGGGTAGTGAGCAAAAAAAGACTCACACTCATGACTCAGGAACTGAATCAACTACTCACTATTTATATGACCATTTCTTGGGGTTCCTCTATGTTATAACAAGACAAGAGACTCAAACCAATGTTACACAAGCTGATACTTCAGTAAGGTCACAGAGACAAGTACAGGAAAACACAAAACTCTCAAATTCTATGTGGACAGAAATAGAGGAAAGTCAAAGGAAAGCAAATATGAAACTAAAAACCTTTCATTTCCCATGGATTACCAAACCTAAATATAACATTTTCATGAGGTATAAAAATTAAATGTCAAGAAAGGTAACCAAGAAAGTTAGCAAAGTATAAACCCATTCCAGATTAAAAGAATCTGGGTTAACACTCCAAAGAAGACTTCTCAAAAGCATGTCTAGGTTGGTCAGAGAAGTAAAGAAATAACATTTACTAAAAACAATTTAATAAGCAATACATATAAAACAAAATAATGAATATAAAAAAGAACCAACAAAAATATTGAAAATGAAATATATTTTCGGAAAAAAGCTCAATAGAATAAATCTTATATAATCAAGAAAAAATTTAATTTAAGAATTAATCTAAAATATTTACCCATGATTTCAACATAGAGAAATAAAGAGCAACTATGGGAATTGTAAGATGGATTAAGAAAAATTAAATTATGTAATATCAATTTAATGAAAATTTGATGGAGAAACAATTGTATTTTAAAGAAATAATAACAAATAATAACAAGAATATTTTCCCACAAACCACCAAAAGTACCCAAAGTCCTAGATTGCAAATAAAATTAATCAATAAAAACATTAAATTATGTGAATAACTAATGAAGTTCCATAAAACTGCTATCAACCATGAAAGGGAAGAATATAAGTTTATCCAAGAGAGAAAAATGGTGGTTCCCACCAATGCTATTATGCTGAACACAAAATATCCCAGAAAAAAACATAAGCCCACTAAGTGTCTTATTTTATTTTATTTTATTTTATTTTATTTTATTTTATTTTATTTATTTTGTATTTTAATTTTAGAGGCAGGGTCTCTGCTTTGTTACCCTGACTGGAGTGCAGTGGCATAATGGTAGCTTCCTGCAGCCCTAAACTCCTGAGGTCAAGGGATCCTCCCAACTCAGCCTCTGAAGTTTCTAGGACTGCAGGTGTGGGCCACCATGCCTATCTAATTTATTTTCTATTTTTTGTAGAGATAGGGTCTTGTTATGTTGCCCAGTCTGGTCTCAGACTCCTGGGCTCAATCAGTCCTTCCACCTCAGCCTCCCAAAGTGCTGGGATTACAGGCATGAGCCACCACACCTGGTCCTTCTAAGCATTCTGTATCCAGCTAAAAAAACCATGAAATGTGTGGGCAAAATGAAGATTCTCAATAAACAAACAAATGAAAACTACAGTTTTCTAAAACCTTTAGATACTCACTAAAAAAATAAATGAATGATATTTGCTAAATGCAATGAACTACTAGCATTTTCAAATAATTTTATATTTTTATTATAATAAAATATACATAAAATAAAATTCACCATTTTGACCATTTTTAGGTGCAATGTTCTGTGGCATTAAGTATGTTCATATTGTAGGACGACTATCACCACCATCCATCTCCAGAACACATTTCATCTTAGAAAACTAAAATTCTGTACCTATTAACAGTAACTCCCCATTCCTCTTCTCCCAGCCCCTGGAAACCATCATTCTACTTTCTTTCTCTATGAATTTGATTACTATAGGTACTTCGTATAAATTGAACCACATAGCATTTTTCTTTTGTGAGTGGCATTATACATTGTTAGATGTGAATACATTAGAATTGAAGTAATCTGTTTAGTAAAAGATACTGGAAACAAAGTTTAACTCAGATATCAACGCTTATAGCTAAGGAAACCATGCAATTTCGTTTGTCCAGTGTAGTTCTAGTTTTCTTCTCGTATCTGGACGTAGTTATTAAGGATGCACCCTTTCATTCTTAAAAATGTTTTGGTTTAAATAAGTGATTATGGTCACCTCAAATAAAACTTTCTAAAGTTTAATGTACACATTTTATAAAGAATATTTTAAAGTCTACAAAAAAGGCTAACTATGCTAAAGGACAATGGTTAGTGACTACTGAACAAATAATTCATTGAAGAGAAAATACATACAGCTAATCAACAACAAAAAAATACTCAGTCTCCTCAGAAATCAGGGATATGCAAATATAGTTAACTGTTAAACACCATTTCACACAATTAAAATAGGAAAAAATAAAATCTGACAATAACGAATGCTGAAGATGTTCTGAAGAAACAAAAGTTCAACCTTGCTTTTATATGTATACATGGGTATAACCAATTCCAAGGATAATTCTGTTATGTAATGTGTATAATCTCTGTGTTTTTTACATTTTACTTGTTTTATTGGTATTTTTTAAAATACTGTGCCATGACTATAGTATGATAAATTTTGCAAATCTGTTTGATACGACTGGCCTTCCATATTATTTTTTTTAAATATACTTGAAGTTCTAGGGTACATGCGCAAGATGTGCAGGTTTGTTACATATGTATTCATGTTCCATGTTGGTGTGCTGCACCCATTAACTCATCATTTACATTAGGCATTTCTCCAAATGTTATCCCTCCCCCCTTCCCCTCCCCCATGACAGGTCCCAGTGTGTGATGTTCCCCACCCTGTGTCCAAGTATTTTCATTGTTCAATTCCCACCTATGAGTGAGAACATGTGGTATTTAGTTTACTAGTTCAACCGTTGTGGAAGACAGTGTGGTGATTCCTCAAGGATCTAGATCTAGAAATACCATTTGACCCAGCCATCCCATTACTGGGTATATACCCAAAGGATTATAAATCATGCTGCTATAAAGACACACGCATGCATATGTTTATTGCAGCATTATTCACAATAGCAAAGACTTGCAACCAACCCAAATGTCCATCAATGATAGACTGGATTAAGAAAATGTGGCACATATACACTATGGAATATTATGCAGCCATAAAAAAGGATGAGTTCATGTCCTTTGTAGGGACATGGATGAAGCTAATGTGTATAATATTTCATTTAAAATTCTGTTTTAGATACACTTCTTAGAGATACTCTTGCACATGTTCACAAAAGGTGTACAAAACACTAAGCACAACAGTGTACAATAGCAATAATTTGAAACACCTCAATCATCAATGTTCATCAATAGAGAATGAATCAATACATTTTAGTATTATCATATCATTTAATATTATACAGTAATTACAGTTAGTTAATTAGAGTTGAAAATATTAGTAGATAAATGTCCTATCAATATAATCATAGTAAGGGAGAAAGCATGTGAAGAATAAAACAAATTACAGCATCACATATATAAAGGTTGAAATCATATAAAATAATATTATATATTGTTTTATAATAAAATATACATAAAATAAAATTCACCATTTTGACCATTTTTAGGTGCAATGTTCTGTGGCATTAAGTATGTTCACATTGTAGGACGACTATCACCACCATCCATCTCCAGAACACATTTCATCTTAGAAAACTAAAATTCTGTACCTATTAACAGTAACTCCCCATTCCTCTTCTCCCATTGTTATGTATATAAATTCATGAGAAAGCCAGATACCAACTTTAATACAGTACATAATGAAGGGATGTGATAAGAGGAAAATGGAATTCATAGAAATTTCAAGAAGTTTCAATTGTATCTCTAACATTTTATTTTATTTTTTTCTACCAAATTATGAGAAACAAATATTACAAAATTTTAAGGATCTGATAAAATTTAATATTTAGCCCACAGGCACTTTTTATATGTTTGTCTTTTTCTATATAATTGAAATATCTCATTCAAACTTTTAAAATTAAAGTTAACACAAATGCATAACCTCATGTCTAACCAAAATATCATGTTATTTTTTAAAGTTTTATCTTTCCTTGCTATTTTTCTTTTTTTTTCAACTTTTCATATAAGTATGGGGGTACATGTAAAGGTCTGTGGTACATATTATTTCATCACTCAAGTATTAAGCCCAGAACCCAAGAGTTATGTTTTCTGCTCCTCTCCCTCCTCCAACTTTCCATCCTCAAGTAGATCCCAGTATCTGTTGTTCCCTTCTTTGTGTTCATGAGTTTTTATCATTTAGCTCACACTTATAACTGTGAATATGTTGTACTTGACTTTCTGTTCCTGTGGTAATTTGCTGAGGATAATGGCCATCCATGTCCCTGCAAAGAACACGATCTTGTTCCTTTTTTACATGGTATTCCATCTTGTATATGTACTTTTAAAAAATCCAATCTGTCATTGATGGGCATTTAGGTTGATTCCACATCTTTCCTATTGTGAATAGTGCTGCAATGAATATTTTAATGCATGTGTCTTTATGATAAAATGTTTTATATTCCTCTGGGTACATACCCAGTAATGGGATTGCTGGGTTGAATGGTAGTGCTACTTTTAGCTCTTTGAGAAAGTGTCATACCGCTTTCCACAATGGTTGAACTAATTTACAGTCCCACCAACAGTGTAAAAGTGTTCAATTTTCTCTGCGACCTCACCAGCACCTGATACTTTTGGGCTTTTTAATAATAGACATTCTGACTGGTGTGAGATTATATCTCATTGTGGTTGTGATTTACATTTCTCTAATAACCAATGATATTGAGCTTTTTTTTCCATATACTTGTTGACTGCATGAATTTTTTTTTTTAAAGTGTCTGTTCATGTCTGTTGCCCACATTTTTATAGGATTGTTTTTCTGTTGTAGATTTGTTTCAGTTCTTTATAGATGCTGTATATTAGGCCTTTTTCAGATGCATAGTTTGTAAATATTTTCTCCCATTCTGTAGGTTGTCTGTTTACTCTGTTGATAGTTTCTTTGGGCAGAAGCTCTTTAGTTTAATTCGATCCCATCTGTCAATTTTTGTTTTTGTTGCATATTGCTTTGGCAATTTTTTGCCATGAAATCTTTGCTCATTTCTATGTCCAAGATGGTATTGCTTAGATTGTCTTCCAGAGTTTTTATAGTTTTGGGTTTTATATTTAAGTCTTTAATCTATCTTGAGTTGATTTTTGTATATTATATAAAGAAGAGGTCCAGCTTCAATATTTTGCATGTGGGCTAACCAGTTATCTCATCATCACTTACTGAATAGGGAATCCTTTCCCCTTTTCTTTTCTTTTTTTTTTTTTGTAAACTTCATTGAAGATCAGATGGTCGTATATGTATGTACTTATTTCTGGTTCTCTATTTTGTTCTACTGGTCTACAGGTCTGTCCTATACCAGTGGCATGCTGTTTTGGTTATTGTAGCCCTGAAGTACAGGTTGAAGTCAAGTAACATGATTCTTCCAGCTCTGCTCTTATTTCTTAGGATTGCCTTGGCCATTTAGGCTGTTATTGGTTCCATATGAATTTTAAAATTGATTTTTTTCTAATTCTGTGAAGATTATCATTGATAGTTTGAGTCAATATAGTATTGAAAGTCCTAGACAGAACAATCAGGCAAAATAAAGAAAAAAAGGGCATCCAAATAGGAAGAGAGAAAGTCAAACTATTCCTGTTTGCAGATGACATGATTCTATATCTAGAAAACCCTGTAGTCTTGGCCCCAAAGCTCATTCAGCTTATCAACAATTTCAGCAAAGTTTCAGGATACAAAATAAATGTTCAAAATTCATTGGCATTCCAATACACCAAGAGTCAAGCCAAAGAGCCAAATCAGGAAGCTATCCCAATTACAATTACAGTTACAATCACAATTACAATTACAATTACAATTGCCACAAAAAGGATAGAATACTTATAATACCGCCAACCAGGGAGGTGAAAGATCTCTATAATAAGAATTAAAATACACTGCTTAAAGAAACTAGAGAAGACACACACAAATGATAAACTAATTGAAAAACATCCCAAGGTTATGGCTAGAAGGGATCAACATGATTAAAATGGCCATACTACCTAAAGCCTACTTTATAGGGTTAATGCTATTCCTATGAAACTAACCTAAATCTCATTATTATTCTTAAAATAATCTTGATTTTGTAGAAAATATAAAAATGTAAACAAGCAGAAATTGCTTACTATATCCCTAAGAATTTTTCTGATATCTGAGAAATTCTTCCTATCTATAATCCTGAAAACGGGACTCTGAATTCCAACAACTGTCCCAAATGTTTTTTGACACAATCCATGTGCCAAGCACTGTTCTAGATGTTGAGGATACAGCAGTGAACAGACAACAAAACATGTTTCCTGTTGAAGCTTTTTTTCCAGAGATGAGAGGCAGATAATTAAAAAAAAAAAAAAAAAAAAAAAAAAAATCAACTGGATGCTTGTTTGAAGATACTTAGTATGAAGAAAAGTTTAATAGGTAATAATTCCAGAGTAATAGATGTAATTTTAAATAAGGTGCTCAGAAAATAACTCATTACAAAGGTGTGATCAGAGCGAAGATCTGGAAGAGATAAGCGAGCAAGCCATGCACACATATGAGGCATTGGGGCAAAGAAATGTCCCTGAGAAAAGGAGCAGCAAATGCCTCCAGAGACATCAAGGATGCCAGTGTGCAAGGAGCAGGGCAAGTAAGGGAGAAGAGGTAGGAGATGAGGGCAGACTGTGTGTGGAGCCTTACAGGCTGTTTAAGAATTTGAGCTTGAATTCTGAGTTAGATGAGAATTATTTTGAGAATTTTGGGACACGAGATGACATTTTAAGAAGCTTACTCTGGCTACTGTCAAACTACAGGAGAGAAATAATGGAAGCAGAGAGGCAAATTAGGAAGCTATTGCCATACTCCAATGAGAGATTATGGTGCCCTATGTCCTGGTGAAATGTACATTTGAAAATACATCTGAAAATCTTTTGTGAAATCTTTGGAATCATGAGATCTTTGGTCCTCTATGTTATTTTTTGAACCAACACGTGGAATATAAAGTTAGAGTGAACCACAGTAAGGAAAGACACATAATGCTGACACATACATGGTGTGGTGTGGTATGGATAGGTGTCCCAGTGTATTATTAATTATTTGACTAAAGAAAAGCTAAACGACCAAAGGGAGCAATCCCTTCTTTCTTTCTTAATCTGAAATATTTGCAAAGAGTTCTGGAAATTTCTCAGATGTGCCATACAATGAAAACAAATTAAATGCTGAACTAAATGATTCTTTCTTCCCATGGTGTGATCTTTTTCCCTTCTTTTGGATATACTCATTTGTTTCTGACAAGATAATTACCACTGCTTTGTCGACCTTTATGAGATGCGTTATGTTACTGGGAAAAAGTCCTAGGATCTCTATAAACGGAGAAAGTGATCCCTTGTTGGCTAAATGCTCATTGTACGGACCAAACAGTCTTACACCTTCTGAAAAGGCCTAAGGAAAGTTTTGTAAGTGTTTGGGAGTTGCTGTTTTTGAGCCAAATATCAAGTCACTTTGTGCTTGGACCTAGCTCTCTTTGTTCTCCACTGTGGCAATAAAGAACAGTAATATGTGCAAGATGAGGTGGCTCCTGTGAGCCCAGAAAATGCCAATTTATATGAAACCTAAATCAAATACTTGCTGTCTTAGACCAAAAAAAAAAAAAACTTCCAATTTGGAGGTCAGTAAACACTAATCTGTGGAATTTAAGGAGCTATATTACTCAGTAGTATTAACATTTGAAATTTCTACTACTGTACTAAATTCATATTTTATAAATGATTACAAATAACGCTATATTCTATTTTATTTATGTCACTAGTTACAAAATAATTTTCAAATGAGCCATTTAATAATTACTAAGGTTCATTTGTATCATTCTGGAAGGTTTAAAAAACCTTTGTTTCCTTAAATATGATATTTTTAAGAAGAATGCAAACAGCTGAGATTTTAATAAGTGACTATCGTATCCAGATGATGGTCTATTGTTTCCAGTCTGATGCCTGTGGAGCTGCCAGTCATCAAGACTCCCTCCCATGCAGCAGGCAAGCAAAGGGCAAGCCTCCAGTGTGTTTATGAGTCTCATTCAGCATGCTACTTACATGTTGTTCAAGCTGACAAAGAAAATCTGTCAGCCTTGGGTTACATTTCAAATAAAAGTTTTAAATCTATCTAAAATGCACATATTTTAATGCTTGCATTATTTACATTCTCACTCAAAAATATTTGAATATTCTAGCATTAAAATGTAACTTTTATATACTCAAGATTTTGGAATGATCAATGATTTTAAATGTAAATCCAATTCTATGTGAAATAGAGCTGGCAAATTTAAATCTCAGGAAAATATTTTACTCTATCAAAATATTTTACTCTTTCCTCCCGATGTAATATAGACAAAATAATTTATTGTTTCAACCAGTCTTTCAATCCACTGCTTACACTAATTAAAAACTCCAAACCCTTGACTAATGTACACTCTATCTGATTGTATACACAACACTCCAGAAAATTGTACATCTATATTTTGCGATAAAAAAATTTAGTATCTCCAAACTGAGAAGTACCGAACTGGAAAATGAGAAGTACTTTCCTCACTCCCATTTTCATTGCAATCCAATTCAAACTTCATTATTCTCAAACTGCCTATAGCACCAACTTCTTCCCTCCGGCAAATGTCTACATTTCCCAATTTGTAAAAGAAAATAAGATCACTTTTGCAAAATTTCATCAATTTTCCTGATACTCCACAACCAGATTTAATTGTATCCATCTCTACTCTTAATTCTATCTCAAAGCAGGTTGCCCTGTTCCTTTCTAAGATCAGTCTTTATTCCTGTGGTCTCCATCAATACTAACTGTTTTTATGTCATTAAATATTTTCCCTCATCTAATTCCTTTCTTACAATCTGCAATTGTGCTGTCTCTCCCACCTTAACAAACAACAACAAATATGTTCTTTGGCCCGCTTCGTAATGGGGTTATTTTTTTCTTGTAAATTTGTTTAAGTTCCTTATAGATGCTGGATATTAGACTTTTTACAGATTCATATTGTGCAAAATTTTCTCCCATTCAGTAGGTTGTCTCTTTACTCTGTTGATAGTTTCTTTTGCTATGCAGAAGCTATTTAGTCTAATTAGATCCCATTTTTCAATTTTTGCTTTTGCTGCAACTGCTTTGGGTGTCATCATAAAATCTTTGCCTGTGCCTGTGTCCTGAATGGTATTGCCTAGACTGTCTTCCAGGGTTTTCTTAGTTTAGAGTTTTAAATTTAAGTATTTAATCCATCTACAGTTAATTTTTGTAGATGGTGTAAGGAAGAGTTCCAGTTTCAGTTTTCTGCATATGGCTAGCCAGTTCTCCTAGCACCATTTATTAAATAGGGAATCGGTTCCCTGTTGCTTGTTTTTGTCAGATTTGTCAAAGATCAGATAGTTGTAGGTGTATGGCCTTATTTCCGGGTTCTCTATTATGTTCCATTAGTCTATGTATCTGTTCTCATACCAGTATCATGCTGTTTTGGTTACTATGGCCCTATAGTATAGTTTGAAGTCAGGTAGCGTGATTCCTCCAAGTTTGTTCTATTTGCTTAGGATTGCCTTGGTTATTTGGGCATATTTTAGGTTCTTTATAAGTTTTAAATAGATTTTTCTAGTTCTGCACAAATGTCAGTGATAGTTTAATGGGAATGACATTGAGTCTATAAATTGCTTTGGGCAATATGGCCATTTACATAATATTGATTCTCTCTATGCATAAGCATAGAGTGTTTTCCATTTGTTTGTGTCATCTCTGATTTCTTTTAGCTATGGTTTATAGTTCTCTTCACGGAGATCATTCACTGCCCTTGTTAGCTGTATTCCTAGGCATTTTACTCTTTTTGTGTCAGTTGTGAATGGGAGTTTGTTTGTGATGTAGCTCTTGGCTTGACAATTGTTGGTGTATAAGAATGTTAGCTGGCACATTAATTTTGTATCCTGGGACTTTTCCAAAGTTGTTTATCAGCTTAAGAAGCTTTTGGGGTAAGATGATGGGGTTTTCTAGTCCTAGATCATGTAATCTACAAACAGGGATAGTTTGACTTCCTCTCTTCCTATTTGAATGCCTTTTATTTCTTTTTCTTGCCTGATTGCTCTGGCTGGAACTTCCAATGTTATATTGAATAGGAGTGGTGAAAACAGATATTCTTGTGTTGTGCCAGTTTTCAAGAGGAATGTTTCCAGCTTTTGCCCATTCAGTATGATGTTGGCTGTGTGTTTGTCAGATATGGCTCATTATTTTCAGATATGTTCCTTAAATACCTAGTATATTAAGAGTTTTTAACATGAAGTGATTCTGTGTTTTATCAGAAGCCTTTTCTGCAGCTATTGAGATAATCATGTCCTTTATTTATTTATTTATTTATTTATTTATTTATTTATTTATTTATTTATTTTTGAAACAGAGCCTTGCTCCATTGCCCAGCCTGGAGTGCAGTGGCATAATCTTGGCTCACTGCAACCTCCACCTGCCATGTACAAGTGATTCTCATGCCTCAGCCACCCGAGTAGCTTGGATTACAGGTGTGTGCCATAACATCTGGCTAATTTTTGTACTTTCAGCAGAGATGAGGTTTCACCATGTTGGCCAGGCTGGTCTCAAACTCCTAGCCTCATGTGATCTGCCAGCCACAGCCTCCCAAAGTGCTGGGATTACAGGCATAAACTATCATCCCTGACCTTGTCTTTAGTTCTGTTTATGTGATGAATCACATTTTTTGATTTGTCTATGAATGAAACTTGCATCCCAGAGATGAAGCCTACTTGATCATGGTGGATAAGCCTTTGAATACACTGCGGGATTTGGTTTGCCAGTATTTTGTTGAGGATTTTTGCATTTGTGTTTGTCAAGGGTATTGGCCTGAAGTTATCTTTTTTTGTCACGTCTCTGCCAAGTTTTGTTATCAGGATGATGTTTGCCTCAAAGAATGAGTTATGAAGGAGTCCCACTTTTTCAATTTTTGAAGTCATCTCAGTAGGAATGGTACCAGCTCTTCTTTGTACATCTGGTAGAATTCAGTTGTGAATCTTTCTGGTCTTGGGCTTTTTTTGGTTGGTAGGCTATTTATTACCGCTTCAATTTCAGAGATCATTGTTGGTCTGCTTAGGGATTCAAATTTTCCTGGTTCAGTCCTGGGAGGGTGTATGTATCCAGGAATCTATCCACTTCTTCCACATTTTTTAGCTTACATGCATAGAGGTGTTTACAATATTCTCTGATGGTTGTTGATATTTCTGTAGGGTCTGTGGATATATATCCATTATTATTTCTGATTTTGTTTATTTGAATATTCTATGTTTTCTTCTTTACTAGTCTAGCTAGTGTTCTATCTATTTCATTAAGGGTTTTTTTTTTTTTTAAAAAAAAAAAAACAAAAAAACAGTTCCTGGATTCAATAATCTTTTGAATGGTTTTTCCACATCTCTATCTTCAGTTCAGCACTAAGTTTGGTTATTTCTTGTCTTTTGCTAGCTTTGGGATTTGTTTGCTCTTGGTTCTCTAGCTCTTTTAGATGTGATGTTAGGTTCTTAACTTGACTTCTTTCTAGTTTTTTCATGTGGGCCTTTAGTGATATAAATTTCCCCCTAAACACTGCCTTAGCTGTGTCCCAGAGATTCTGGTGCATTTTATCACTGTTCTTGTTAGTTTCAAAGAACTTCTTGATTTCTGCCTTAATTTCATTATTTACCCAAAGTCATTCAGGAGCAGGTTATTCAATTTTCACATAATTGTATGGTGTTGAGGGAATTTCTTAGTCTTGAGTTCTAACTTGATCGCACTGTGGCCTGAGAGGCTGTTTGTTATGATTTCAGTTCTTTTGCATTTGCCTAGGAGTGTTTTAATTCTGATTATGTGATCGATTTTAGAGTGTCATGTGACAATGAGAAAAATGTATATTCTGTTGTTTTCGTATCATTATGTTATTTTAGTATGATTATGTAATGCCCTTCTTTGTCATTTTTGATCTTTGTTGGCTTAAAGGCTGTTTTGTTGGAAACTAGGATTCCAATCCATGCTTTTTTCTGTCTTCTATTTGCTTGGTAAATTTTCCTCCATCCTTTTATTTTGAGTCTGTATGTGTCTTTGTATGTGAGATAGGTCTTTTGAAGACAGCATACCAATGAGTCTTGGTTTTTTATCCAGCTTGTCACTCTGCATCTTTTAAGTGGGGCATTTAGCCTGTTTCCATTTAAGGTTAGTATTGTTATGTATGGATTTGATCTTGTCTTTGTGATGCTACCTAGTTATTTTTTGACTTGTTTATGTGGTTGCTTTATAGTATCACTGGTCAGTGTGTTTTTTGAAGTGAATGGTAGTAGTTTTTCCTTTCTATATTTAGTTCTTCCTTCAGGAGTTCTTGTAAGGCAGGTCTGGTGGTAACAAATTCCCTCAGTGTTTGCTTATTTGAAAAGAATTTTGTTTCTCCTTCACATACGAAGCTTAGTTTGGCTGGATATGAAATTCTGGGTTGGAATTGCTTTTCTTTAAGACTGTTAAATATTTGTCCCCAATGTTTTCTGGCTTTTAGCATTTCTACTGAGAGGTCTGTTGTTAGTGTGATGAGCTTCTTTTTTAGGTGACCTGGCCTTTCTCCCTGGATGCTGTTAACACTTTTTCTGTCATTCAACTTTGGAGAATCTGAAGATTATGTGTCTTGGGGATGATCTTCTCATGCAGTAGCTTACTGAGGTTCTCTGCATTTTCTGAGTTTGAATGTTAGCCTATCAAGTTTGGGAAAGTTCTACTGGGTGATATCCTGAAATACGTTTTCCAAATTGGTTCTCTTCTCAGCTCTTTCAGATACATCAATCAGTTGTAAATTTAGTATTTTACATAATCCCATATTTCTTGGAGGTTTTGTTCATTCCTTTTTATTCTTTTTTCTCTATTCTTGCCTGCCTGTCTTACTTCAGAAAGACAATCTTCATGCTCTGAGATTCCACTGTTTGGTCTATTCTGCTATTAATACTTGTGATTGCATTATTAAATTATTGTATTGTGTTTTGCAGCTCTGTCAGGTTGGTTATGTTCTTCTCTATCCTGACTCTTTTGTTAGTCAGCTTCAGCAATGTTTTATCATGATTTTTATCTTCCTTGCATTGAGTTAGAATGTGCTCCTGTAGCTCAGTGAAGATCATCTTTATTCATATTCTGAGATCTACTGTTATTTCAGCCATGTCAGCCTTAGCCTCATTCCAAACCTTTGCTGGAGAGGGATGTGGTCATTTGGTGGAGAGAGGGAACTCTGGCTTTTGAGTTTTCATGTTCTTTGGACTGATTCTTTCTCATTTTTGTGGGCTTATCTACCTTCAATCTTTGAGGTTGCTGACTTTTAGATTGAGGTTTTTGTTTGTTTGTTTGTTTGTTTGTTCAGTCTGGCCACTTTTCTGTAGTGCTGTTGCAGTTTTCTGGGCATCCTCTTGAGTCCCTAGTCACCTCAGATTTTCTAGTGCCTGAAGGTGTCATCAGTAAAAACTGAAACAGCATAGATGACAGCCTGACCCTTCTTCTGGGAGTTCCATCCCAGGTGAATACAGAGTTGTTGCTAGCCTGAATGCCCCTATAGGAGGGAGGAGGCTGGAGATCCCAGTTGGGATGTCTTACCCAGCTGCGTGGAACAGAATCAGGTACACACTTAAATAAGCAATCCAGCCCTGCTTTTGTAGAACAGCTGAGCTGTGCTGTGCTGAGGTGCTGTTTCTACCCCTCGCTGGTTTGGGCTTTCCAAAGCCTGGAGGCTGGAACCACTAAGTTGCCAAAACAGCAAAGATGGCAGTCCACCTCTCCCTTTAGTAACCCTGTCCCAGAAAGTTTTCAAATTTCTGTCAGCCAAAGAACATCAATGGGAGTGGCTGGAGGCCTTGGTTCAGAAGTATAGCCCAGTGAGGAGGAACAGATTAGGGAACTGCTTAAGGAAGCAGTCTTTTCAGGCTTTCATAGAGAAGTTGTGCCATGCTTGCATACCACTTCCATCCCCAGCTGGTTTGGACTCTCCTAAGCCAATAGGCTGAAATGGCTAAGTTTTCCAAACAGGAAAGATGGTGGCCCACTCTTCCTGAAATTTTTTATTTTTATTTTATTTATTTTATTTTATTTATTATTATTNNNNACCTCTCCCTTTAGTAACCCTGTCCCAGAAAGTTTTCAAATTTCTGTCAGCCAAAGAACATCAATGGGAGTGGCTGGAGGCCTTGGTTCAGAAGTATAGCCCAGTGAGGAGGAACAGATTAGGGAACTGCTTAAGGAAGCAGTCTTTTCAGGCTTTCATAGAGAAGTTGTGCCATGCTTGCATACCACTTCCATCCCCAGCTGGTTTGGACTCTCCTAAGCCAATAGGCTGAAATGGCTAAGTTTTCCAAACAGGAAAGATGGTGGCCCACTCTTCCTGAAATTTTTTATTTTTATTTTTATTTATTTTTATTTTATTTATTAATTTTTTTTTGAGATGGCGTCTCGCTCTGTGGCCCAGGCTGGAGTGCAGTGGCCGGATCTCGGCTCACTGCAAGCTCCACCTCCCGGGTTTACGCCATTCTCCTGCCTCAGCCTCCCGAGTAGCTGGGACTACAGGCGCCCGCTACCTCGCCTGGCTACTTTTTTGTATTTTTTTAGTAGAGACGAGGTTTCACTGTGTTAGCCAGGATGGTCTCAATCTCCTGACCTCGTGATCCGCCCGCCTCGGCCTCCCAAAGTGCTGGGATTACAGGCTTGAGCCACCGCGCCCGGCCTTCCTGAAATATTTTTAAAAGTCCCAGCATCATATTAAGAGAATTATGCCCTAGTGGGATTTATTTCAGAAATACACAGATGAATCAATATTGATCATGGTGACAACTACAAGAAAAAAATATCCTATGATGGCTACCTCCATAGATGCTAATGTAGCATTTGATAAAATTCAACAATCTTTTGGATTTTTTAAAAATCACACAATAAATTAGTCATAGATAAATACTTCCTTAACATAAGAATTATATATTTTCATCCAAATCTAGCATCATGCTTAATAGGAAAATACTAAAAGCAATGCCATTAAAACAAAAAGTAACTCAAGATCTCAGTGACAATATCTTTAGCTAATGGTGTAATTGTGATATTTTGTGCATATATGTTCATAAATTTATGTTTTAATTATAAATAGAAGCCTTTAGCAAAAGAAATTTCCCTTCATCTAGAGAAATTTAACTTAATACTTTGGGGTCGGAATTTTATTTGTTTGATATTAAGATCACCACTCCTACTTTTGATTTTAAACGTATATTTTCATCATTTATTTCTATTAGTCACTAAAATTATCCTGCTTAACATTCCCTTTTTGTGTCAGTCATAAACCAAAGCCACTATAAGTACCATAGCAGTAAGAGGCTTAATTTAGAAATTAATTAGAAATTACACAAATGTGAGAGGAACTAGAAAAGTGAAGTTCTGGAAATGGGGAATCAGAGGCTCAGAGAAATAGGCATCTACCACACTGCTTAAAGTACAGGCATGGGTGTGATGTCTGAATTTGTCAGAATATCCAAGAAGCCATACACATCTGTCTACAAACGTGGTCTGCACTGGGGATATTTATGGAGTGATTAGAGAAAACGGCCTCCTGTGTGGGCACTGCAGCCTCTGCCTGTGCACAACCATGGCCCTGGTGGTGAACACTAAGTCTGTGTTGGTCAGCAGGTCAGGTGTTCAGGAGATAGTTTGACTCAGAGAATAGCTGAGGTCTACCAGGTAAGATGTATTTCACCATTATCATGTCTGACCTCCATGGTCTTCCAAAAGAAATGTCCTTGGCTTCCCTTCTACCCTGTAGACCTTGCAGGAATTCCCGCCTTTGATCACTTTTAACAAGGTACCACAGAATGAAGAGGAATCTGGGAAACAGTTTCAAGACTTAGACAGTAGCAGTAATATCAGTTTGACAACAGATAATTCAGTATTCCTTTGTGTAACTTAATATGCTTATTTATATACCACATAATTAAAATTTTAGAATGACATTCTTTGACTCACAGATATGTCAGATATGGCAATCAACAAACTTACTCTACTTTCCATGTTCTTTCTCTATTCCTTTCCTACTTTGTAAGTGGTTGATATTTTCCCATTGTTAGGGCATATTAAATTTGTATTTGGTTTATCATCCTCTCTCCACATTCCCTCTAGTCTTGGTTCTTAATAAGATAATGAGAGAAGGAGGAATAAGCCAGTCAGGCCAGCAGTTAGGGTGGGTCCTTAGTAAAATTCTTGCAAAGCAAGAACAGCCTAAAAATCAACCTGCAAGCTCCAGATAGGAAAGAGCCTGCATCCTTGAATGGAAATGCCTACTCTCTGAACCTAGATAAACAAATCCCACTCCTGTTTTGGACGCATTTCCCTCTTCTTTGCACCTTTGTCTTGTTTCACATGCTTCCTCCCAACTGGTCCTTACCTTTCACCTATTTTATGCATACCTATCTTTCTGTGATTGGCCACTGCTGGATTTCATTTGCATAAAGTGTGGGGGCCTAGCCTTCATCTCTGCCTCCAGTTGGTTCTTTCACTATTGTGTCTCTTTCTGAGTGGTGCTTCCTCCAAGAGGGCCCACAGACCAGTCAGCACATTCATCCCCTTCCCAGTCCATAAAGATCCCAAACTTAGCCCTGCAGCCAGCAACCCTCTTTCAGGTCCCCTTTCTTTGCTGAGACCTTTTCTGTCACTTAATAAATCTGACTCTGCCTCACTCTCCTACATTCACGTGCCTTATTCTTCTTGACTGTGGGACAAGAACCCGGTGCTCGCTGGTGGTGGGAGTAAAAGAGCTGTAACCCTCCCTCTCACCAAACAACAAGAGGAGTGCAAAAGTTGCAACAATATGTTCAAAGTTCATTACTTTTACATTGTTTTTCCCATTTCCCCTTGTTTGATTAAGGTTCATCAGCCAGCAGTTTCCTCAATAAGCACTTATAGGTGCAATAACTCCTGAATAAATTATATATTCAAAACAATTTATCTGTTGAATTTTCACTTGAAGTATAACTTAGCTGAACAGATAATTATTGGCTTACACATTTCACCTTGCTATCATATAGGTATTGCTCTATTGTCCTGTGGTCCTGAATACTGCTCAAGAAAAACATAAGGATGGATCAATTTGTTTTATTCTATTCTAACTGACTTGATATTAGGCCTACCTTTGACAAACATTCTTTTTTTTTTATTTTTAAGGATCAATAACTTTATTAAGATATACCTCAGTATTGACCATTGCAGTTTAAGTTGCCCTGGCACCTGATATGCCTTTTCAATAATGCAAATCCAAGCCTTCTTTTATTTCACAACTGTTTGCTTTAATTATATGTTTCTATACTCTGTTCTGTTGTTTTGGCTTTCTTCTTGCTTAACTCCAATTATGTGTATTTTATTTCCTTTGCCTTTCTTCAGTATCTAACCATTCCCTTTACATTTTTTCAATTCCTCTGTATTTCCATTTTATTTTGGTAACTTTTCTCATTCTGAACTCCAGATCTCTTCCTCTGTTATTCTCAATGTATACATTGCCTTGTGCTTATTCCAATTTTTTCTTCATTTCAGTGATATTTTTCGTTTCTTCTACTTTTTCCTGTGTCCTGTCAACATACATTTCATTGTCTCCTGTTTCCTTACCATATTTTCCCTAAAATCTTGTGTTTTCACTTTTAGGTCTTTCCTCATAGAAGTGATCATTTTATTATTTGATTTTCTAACTTTTAGTTTGTGACTAAATTTTGATTAGAAAATTCTCCTGTCTCTTTTCATTTTGTGAGTTGTTCTTTGAGGAAGTCTTTCCCATTATATTTCTTATAGTATTTTTTGAGTCAATGTTGGGCTAACTCTTATTTTGCTTTCTAAAATGGAATAAAATAGATTTTTCTTGTCTAAATATTGTAAGAGTTTCCTTTATGAAATGTAGTTTCACTGATATTTTCTAAGATATATCACCATTCATCAATTTTTCTCCTCTGTACATTTCTTTTATTCATTTTGCCCCATTTGTCATTTCAGGTTCGGTTTGTCCTCTCCAGATCCCATGGTCCCTGATTCATATTGGCCTTTGGTGAGATCTGCTGCTCCTGGGTCACTTTGCTCTTTCACTTCTGTGTGGCTTATTGCATTAGTCCATTTTCATGCTTCTGATAAAGACAGACCAAAGTCTTGGAAGAAAAAGATGTTTAATGAACTTGCAGTTCCACATGGCTGGGAGGCCTCACAATCATGGCAGAAGGCAATGAGGAGCAAGTCATAACTTACATGGATAGCAGCAGGTAAAAAGAGAGTTTGTGCAGGGGAATTCCTCTTTTTAAAACAATCAGATCTCATGAGATTTATTCACTACCATGAGAAAAGCACAAGAACCACCCACTGTCATGATCAGATGATTCAATTACTTCCCACTGGGTCACTACCATGACTCATGAGAATTGTGGGAACTGCAATTCAAGATAAGATTTGGGTGGGGGCACAGCTAATCCATATCATTCCACCCCTGGCCTTTCCCAAATCTCATGTCCTCACATTTCAAAACCAATCATGTCTTCCCAACAGTCCCCCAAAGCCTTAACTCATTTCAGTATTAACCCAGAAGTCCACAGCAAAGTCTCATCTGAGAAAAGGCAAGTCCCTTCTACTGATGAGACTATAAAATTTAAAAACAGTTAGTTATTTCCTAAATACAATGGGGGTACAGGCTGGGATGCAGGGTATGAAGTCCCCAGATTGCACACAGCATGGGGACCCTCGACCCAGCCTATGAAATTATTTTTTTTCTCCTAGGCCTCTGGGCCTATAATGGGAGGGGCTGCCAAAAAGACCTCTGACGTTCTCTGGAGACATTTTCCCCATTGTCTTGGGGATTGACAATCAACTCATCGTTACTTATGCAAATTTCTGCAGCTTGCTTGAATTTCTCCTCTGAAAATGAGATTTTCTTTTTTATCACATTGTCAGGCTGCAAATTTTCCATATTTTCATGTTCTGTTTTCCTTTTAAAACTGAATGCCTTTTACAGCACCCAAGTCACATCTTGAATGCTTTGTTGCTTAGAAGTGTCTTCCACGAGATACCCTAAATCATCTCTCTCAAGTTTAAAGTTCCACAAATTTCTGGGGCAGAGGTAAAATGCTACCATTCCCTTTGCTAAAACATAACAAGTGTCATCTTTGTTCTGGTTCCCAACAAGTTCCTCAACTCCATCTGAGACCACTTGGCCTGGACCTTATTGTTCATATCACTATTAACATTTTGGTCAAAGCCATTCAACAATTCTCTAAGAAGTTCCAAACTTTCTTACATTTTCTGTCTACTTTTGAACCCTCCAAACTGTTCCAACCTCTGTCTGTTACCCAGTTCCAAAGTTGCTTCCACATTTTTGGGTATTTTTTCAGCAACACCCCACTCTACTGGTACCAGTTTGCTGTATTAGTCCGTTTTCATACTGCTGATAAAGACATATTTGAGACTGGGAAGAAAAAGAAGTTTAATGGACTTACAGTCCCACGTGGTTGAGGAGGCCTCACAATCATGTCAGAGGCAAAGAGGAGCAAGTCATGTCTTACATGAATGGTGGCAGGCAAAAAGAAAGAGCTTGTGCAGGGGAACTCCTCTTTTTAAAACCATCAGATTGGGTGAAACTTACTATCATGAGGACAGCATAAGAAAGACCCGTCCCCCTAATTCAGTTACTTCCCGCTTGGTCCCTCCTACGACATGTGGGATTTGTGGGAATTGTAATTAAAGATGAGATTTGAGTGGGGACACAACAAAAACATATAGCTTATACAACCTTTCAATTAGCTCATTTTCTCTGCCAATTTTATTTACTTTTTGTAGCTTTTACACTTTAAAAACCCATGGGATATATCTGATTTCTAGTTTCAATAGAAAGGGAAACAGTGATTTATTTATTTATTTTTTAACTTGCCTCATTGTTTCTATAACACATGTATGAGGAAAATGGAAAACATTTACTAAAAGTGAATAATTCTATTTTTACCTTTGAAAGGCAATAGTTTCAAAATAATCTAGCTTTATGTTCAGCAGTCGATTACATAATTTCCTTGCATACCATGTGCTCCTTTCATTTCCAGAGTAGTTTCCTCCCTAATTTCTTCCTGATATATATCTTAGAAATCAAATTATCTTTTGTTCCACTGATTGGATTCTCCCTTCAGAGACACTGATTGTATTTTACTGGTTTATCTCTTTTCGAGATCTTTACCTTTTTAAGTTGCATGTACTGCATTGATCTCAACTCTTTCTTTCGTATCAGTATTTTAATTTTTATTGTTACCGATTTCTAGATATTGCTATTTTTAATGCATGTATTTGGGCAATAATAATGTGTTTGCAGGCTCAATTTATTGTCTGATGTATAATGGATGCTGTGGTGCACCACACACACAGAGATGCTAATCTAACGTGTTAGCTGCTAGTGGCTCACAGCTTTATTTTTGTCTGAGGATTGCCCTGGGCGAAAAGGAGTTTCCTCAACCAAAGTTTCATGGCTTCCCTCCACTGGGAAAGATCATATTAAATGACTGGCCTATGGGAGCCACACACAAGCCTGACCTCCCTGCCATAATTCAAGACAATAACAGTTACTCCAATCCCAGAACACCCCATGGGATTGTCCTAGGTCCCTGCTGCAGTTTAACTTCTCCCTCTCCCCACCCTACTTCTCCCATTACCTAATATGCATTGCTCCTGAGGGTGCTTGTGACAGATTAAAGATGGCCACACATTCTTTGACAATTCTCCCACCCAGGGGTCGGATCTAAGTTTCTTCCCCTTTGACTTGGGCTAACCTATGACTACTTTGATAAGCAGACTGAAGTGGAAGGAACAATATAATAGTTTAGACCTAATCTTTAAGAGGAGTTATAACCTTAGGAAGTCCTGGAATTATATGGAAAGAGAGAGCAGTCCAGCTGAGTGTGACTTTCTAGCAAGCTCTCCTAACACATCAGATGTGTGAGTGTTCTGCAGGTCAGTCCTTCCACCAAGAGAATATAACTCTGAGTGACGGCAGTCAACTACACATGGAATAAAATAATTGCTTAGCCAAGCCGTACCTATATTCTGACCTAAATGATTGTGAGATATAATAAAGCAGGCTTTTAAGCCCACATTTTTTGTTATGCAGCAATAGATAACTCAAACTGCATTTCTCACACTTAATCTACATTTCAGAGCCTGTATTTTAATAAGTTAATTGATATGACAATTTGTAAGACAATCAATATGAGGAATAATTCTAGGAAGCAGACCCAGAAACAGGTTTGTACCTGTGTCACTATTGGCAGGTTAGCAATGAGGACATTATTAATGGTTGTTACATGGAAAATTAATGACTCCTGTTATGCTATGTCACTGCCATTGATGAAACCTCAACTATAGGTGAATTGGGATGAAACACCAGAGGAAGGAAATGCTCTGGCAGATTCAGTGTCTTGAGTGTTTGAGAGATGCAGGTGTAATAGTAACTACTAGGACTGCAGATTCAGATCAGTATTGCTAAGTGACACTGATGCATTAGTGAAAAACAATAAAAGCTAAATCACCAGTAGAATTGAAGGCCTTCTTGTCATCACATAAATTGTCTCTTGTTTCCTATAGTTGAAATGCAGACAAATATTGTGAGTGAGGCTTAGATTTTAATTATAAGGATGGCAAAGTTGAAGAGAAGTTTGCATGGCGAGTGCGTTACACTATGTTCAGGTCCCTGACTGGACAAAGTGGAACATGGAGACTTGACTGAACCAACTGGGTTGATACTGTTGAATACATTGAGTCTCCAGATTCTTCTGAAACTTCCTGCAGAAGTAGTCCACTCCTTTTAGCTAAAGGCTAGTGTCATCCTTATCAAAGATGATATAGAAACACAGGAGCATGTGTCCTCAGCTTCCCTTTCACCTACCAGATCAAAAACTTTGGCTAAGACAGACAGCTGAAAAAGTGCTGCACCTGCTAAGGGTAGAAGAGAATAAACCAATGTATACAGTGAATCCAAAGGTACTGGATCCAGGACAATAGAAAGTTGAATAAAACATAGCTTATTAAAATAGGAACAATTTTCTGTGACACATGATAATCACCCTGGCAAGAACTGTGCAAAACACTGCTTAGATCAGGGGTGCCCAACCCCCTGGGCCATGGACTTGTACCAGTCCCTGGCCTATTAGGAACAGACACACAGCAGAAGGTGAGCAGCAGGCAAATGAGCATCACTACCTGAGCTCCACCTCCTGTCACATCAGCGGAGGCATTAAATTCTCACAGGAGTGTGAACTCTATTGTCAACTGGATATGTGAGGGATCTCTGTTGGGCACTCCTTATGAGAATCTAACTAATGCTTCATTATCTCAGGAGAAATAGTTCCATCCCGAAACCATCCCCCACTCTGTCCATGAAAAAATTGTCTTCCCCCAAACCAGCTCCTGGTGCCAAAAAGGTTGGGAACCACTACTCAGATGACCCTTGGAAGCCCGGAGAAAGTGATAGTCTACACTAAAAGTGATGTAGAAATGCTGGAACTACTGTGGTAGATTGTAAAAGAAGGGATCAAAAAGCTAGGAGAAGTGGGCATGTGATAGTCAATAAAATGCATGTGGTTGGAATTACCAAAATGATGAAATGCAAAGCTCAGTGGTAGCTGTTATCTACAGCCAGGCTTGTTAAATGTTTGGAATCCTGTTATCAATAGAAATGACAGAATCCTGAAAAAGTAGAGTCCAGGTGGTACTGACTAAGATTTAGAAGCATGATAAGCATATTCATTATAAAGAGCAGGAAAGTTTGAATGTAATCAGATGTTCTTAGAGACAAGATATGTAGATGGGCAGCCAGCAAAGACACTACTACGTTTATACAAGCAGACAAAAGTACAGATGGATGATCATGAGCCTGTGGAAACATTTCTAGTAAAATGATCATACCTTGCCCATACAGCTTCTGAAATGAGCCATTTCCTCAGGCCCAGAATCCCATTAATGTAGGAGAAGCCAGGCACTTGTGAGGAGGAATCCTTAAATACCTATAAATGTATAGTAATGATTCCCACAGTGCATTCCGAAAAAAAACCTATGACCATTTATTTATGCAAACAAACAATGTAGAAAGAGAAAAGCTAATCAATTCACAAGAAATATTGAAGGACCGTTGGAAAAGAAAACAAAATCGTAGACATAAATTTTAAAATATCAGTGATTATGGAAACTGCACAATGGATGTTATCAATAAAAGTCAAATTTTGTCACATTTAATTAAAAAACTAAATCCATGTGTATGCTATTTATGAAAGTCACATCTAAAACATAAGCACACTGAAAATTTAAAAGTAAAGAACCGATAAACCGATAAAAGATATACCAGGTATATACTAATAAAAATGAAGCTGGTGCAGCTATACTATTAGGCTGGTGCAAAACTAATTGCAGTTTTTGCCATTAATTTTAATTTTAATGGCAAGAACCACAATTACTTTTGCATTAACCTAATAGCATTGAGCAAATGAGCATCAAGGTAAAAAGCATTGGTATGGATATAAAGGGAAACTTCATAACAATGAAGTTTTCAATGTGTCAGATAGAAACAAACATTACAAACTTGAATATGTATACCAGATAAAATATACACAAAATTCATAAGGATAAAACTTAACAGAACTAACTATAAGGAGAAATAGTTGAACTCAATGTCAAAGTGAAAAATGTTAAAATATCTCTTTTCATAACTTGTATATTCTATAGAAAAAAAGAATAGAAAAGATAAAAACAAAACATAATAAATTTGAAATAGTGGACATATATAGAATCCTGCACCCAACGGTTAGGCAAAACTCTGTTTTTAACCAATCAAATTACAAAACTTGATAACAATCTGGCAAAGAAGATACTTTCAACATACTTTAAAAGATTCACAATATATGTTTGCAAGGTAAAGCTGAAAACTACAAAAACAGACAAACAAAAATATATTTGGAAACCAATAAGCATATTTCAATAAAACTTATGTGTCAAAGGAAAACTTAATAACAACTAGGCTACATGTCTAACTTCATCAAGAAAGGAGATGCTACAGTTAAGCTCATTAAAAACAAAGGAAGCATAAAACGAGATGAAATGGAAATTGAAAAGATTATAAAATTGTGTAAATAAAAATATTCAAAACATTGAAGTGATTTTAGAAAATTGTTCAAAATAAATAGAAATCCTGACTAGTTCTATGGCCAGTATATTTATTGACTGTGTAGTAAATCTGTTCACCAAGAAAGAAACCCCTAGAACTGAACCCTGCCGAATGTAAAAGGAACATAAAACTGCCATTTTTCGCAAACGTTTCCAGGCTCTAGTGTTTTCTATCCTTGTCTGGGTAAATTACTTACCTGTCAGTATTCTCAACTATAAAGTGGGATTAATAATACTACTCACCTCATTAAGTGATTATGAGGACTAAATAACTTAGTGCTTGTAATGTGCTTTCAATAGAGTCTGGCATATATTAAGCACTTTGTAAGTGTTTCCCATCGTTATTATCATAGAAAAATCTTAATACCAGTAAATGAAAACAACAGTATGGTAACAAAAATCATAAGGTAATTTCATCCATGAACATAGAGGCAAAAACTGTAAACAAAGTATAGTGTAAATCTGCCATAACACCATTAGTGAAGTCTGAAAATTCAACTTAAAAATATTATGGCTTGCAGTATTGCAGTGAAAATACCAGGGCAAACCTGTTGGAGTTCCTGCAATCTGACTCTTCAAATCAGGTCTGTCCAGCTCTTTCTTAAAATTTAATGCCATCTGGTGAGAGTTGTCCACTCTGGGCTAAATATCAATGAAAATGCATAGCATAAATTAGATTTTCTTAAGACAGGGTTTTCGTTGTTGATGCTCGTTAGACTTACTAATGCTGCTTTTTATAATTCTTATGCACTAACTTGAACCCTAACTATGATATGCATTAACTTGAACCCTAAGTATGAAAAATATAACTATCCTTTTTTTCTCACATAATAAAAGTTAAATGTTCTTATTTCTTTCAATAACTTAACTTGAAAATATATCAAATTTTGGTGAATTTCAGCTAACCCTTAAAATAACTCTTGTCTAGAGAAAGTCGGTTATATTTATAGGAAAAAAACATAGTTCAATATGAAATGCCACTGTAGCACAAAATAACCGAAATCCTCTGTAAATAAAGACAAAAACATCTTTTGTCTTTTTTCTTATCAGTGGTAAATGAAATTGGCAGAGCAATATCAGAAAACCTTTGAGGTATACATATTTTAAATTCTAATTAAATTTTACCAGATTGGCTGCAATTCAATAATAATAAATACATCATGCTAATCCTGTCTTTTTTTAAACACTGGGCTGTTATCCACTTCCATTTTATTTTAGCAACGTGGAGTTCTATATTTATTCCTGATCATTAAAAGGTTTTAATCACATCTATAAAAAGTATTTTAATATTTAATGTGCTTTTGAAAGAACAATACGCATCAGACATCAAAGCACTCTATTTTAAAAATAGAAATTTTCTATTAACTGGCAATAAATTGAACCAGCAGAACATTAAATCTGTTCATAGATATATTTGGTTTTAAACATGGCAAAATATGTTTTCAATTTCATTTCAATTTCAGCTGGTATGTTTGTCAGTGCTAGTATCTTCAATGCAATGACCAGTGTCATTATAACTTTATCTGTAATTTATTACAGAAGATTTCATTTCTTCAGACTGTTGTATGGCAACAGGTCCAGTAGGAACCATTTCAGTGACTCTAAAAATAAATAAATGTCCCACTCAGTCTGTTACATTGGCTTATTTAAAATTAAAAATGAGTTATATGTCTTAAAATACCCCTGATAATTTAGAAAGTATTATACTAATACATGTTTCGTGTGTCTACATCATAGTTTCAGCAATCAATTTTAATAACATGCGGACAAAAAACTTTGGTTTCCTAAATATATCCTATGTTTGCTAAATAATTATTTCTTAATATTTCGTAGTGATTGGGTGCCAGTGATATAGGTGCAATTCTAAGAAAGCATAGAATTACACTCAGTATCTAAGAAAGGATTTTTTCAATTAAAAATTTAAATAAAACAGACTTTAAATATGTAAAAATTTATGGAGAATTCAGAATTTACAGTGATATCCTCTTGTAGCTGAGATTTTAAATGGAGTGAAAATATGCATTG
>NW_016824220.1:68478-105990 GCF_001698545.2 Rhinopithecus bieti
CTCTCTCTTTCATGCACACACACACACACACACACACACACACACACGAGTTATCAATAAGTTTTTTGGTGCTCTATTCACAAATATGTACTGATAGCTGCTAAGACAGAAGCTTAAACAGAGATCAACGTTTCAAGAAAATAAAGGAATTTAGAGAAAATTAAAACAGTGAAGGGTAAGAATAAAATTTGAGCACAACTAAAATTGATACCCAGAAAAATAGACGATTTGGTATTCATGCATTAAAAAATTTTTCCTTAATGAAGAAAAATTTAGAGGAAAAGGCACTCTTAGAAACTAAGGTATCACTTTTTAGCATAAATAACTTTAATAAAGAGATATCTTATTTTCTTTCTAATAAAATCACTTCATAAGTTGAACAAAGACCAAAATATGTAAACTAGAAAGCTTCATTCATAAATTTAGTATTCAATAATAGAAGTCTCAGAAAGATTAGAAAAATTAGAAAAAAAAAGTTTTTACCAAGTGATGTGATGACATTTTCTAGAACCAAAGTACACGAACTTTCAAATTGATTTCACCCAGCAAATACAATTAAAAATTTTCCAAATCATAGTAGTTTAGCATGAAATTTAGAATGTCTGAAATGGGTAAAAAATAAGATCTGAAAGTTTACAAAGAGCAAAAATAGGTGACATACAAGGGATCTGGAATAAGAATAGCATTGGACTTAATAATGACGGTAGATTAAGAAGGAGAATGAGCAAATACTTTTAAAATTCTAATGACAAATTATTTTCTGTTGTATTAGTTAGGCTTTGCCAGAGAAACAAAACAACATGTGTGTGTATGTATGTCTTTGTGTATGTACATACACATATATACATGTACATATATAAATATACACCCACATATTTCTCACTATGCACACAATAGTAAAACTTGAACAATATGGAAACAATAAAAGAACAACTGACTTTCATTAGACATTCTAGAAAACAATTGCACTTTTTATGCTATATGTGTCTATTTCACTTAAAAATAGAATTTCACATATGATTTTGATGTTATGCTATAAATAAATCTACAATTTTAAATCTGAGAGATTATTTAGAAGTCATCAAATTTTAGAGTTTCCGTAAACTAGGTTTAGGGATGTGGGTCAAATGTCTTGAACTCACAGAAAATTTATGACAATTGTGACTATTAAGAGCATTTGTCCATTTTCTTAGAGAGAAGGTGCATGGCTTCATCACTGAATATCAACAAATGTCTCTGTGATCCCAAAAGAGTAAATTAAATTATCTTATTTTCCTCCTAAAATCACTGGGATTCAGAGTAGCTTGAATACATAGAAAATCTTATAAATTACATAGATATAAATTACATGGATATCATATATATATATATATAATAAATTACATCTTGTAATTACACAGATATTTTTATAAGACTGGAACAAGAGCTCAGGTTTCCTAACTCTAATACATTTTGGTAAAGCATTCTTCAACTTAGGTTTCCTAATGCTAATTCCTTTGGAGTGTGACGTATTCTTTTGGCCAGTAATATAGCATTACACATTTCTCTTATTTATTTAAATGATTCCATTACAAACATAAAGATAGGATTTTATAGCCCAATGGTCTTCATATCACAGTCCTTTTTTTCATTTGTCTTCTCTTGTTCTTTTTGTTATTTCCAAGGTGATTAGGTTCAGGTGAGCTTCCCTGACTGGCAATATTTTGTATATATTGTTACACTCTGTGGCAAGGAGGAGATAACACCATTCACGAATTCATGGGAAGAGAATAAACAGAAGCTCCATTTTTGGATCTCTCCAGACTCTGCCTTGACTATTTCTTCCCTTGGCTAATTTTCTGTATCTTTTCTCTGTAATAAATGTAGCCATAAGTTCTGCGGATATTTCCAGTGAATTATCAAACAAGATGGTTTTTCAATCTCTTGACTTTGCAATTGATATCACAAAAGCAGAAGCCTTGTGTCCCTCAGACTTTCTAGGTTGGCTAGCACTGAATACTATGACAGCATATTACTCTACCCTGGGTCTCTATCCTTTTAAAATTCATTTATTACTGGATAAAAAGAAATGAAAGATATAATATTTTGTCTTACAAAAGTAAAAGCAAGTATTTCCAAATCATACTCTACCTTATATTATCAGTTTCCTTCCATATTACTTTTTTTTGTGAGTCTAAATAAGACATTGTAGGAACTTCATAATTAACAGTTTTTTCATTTTCCTCTTTTTTTAAAATGTTGATTGATTGGCTAGAAAGCTGCTTTCAGTATGACATAAACAAATGTTTTGAAACAAAGGTGAAAAAAAAAAGTGGGAAATGGACTGGGTACGGTGGCTCACACCAGTAAACCCAGCACTTTTGGAGGCCTAAGCAGGTGGATTCCCTGAGGTCAGGAGTTCAAGACCAGCCTGGCCAATACAAAAAATTAGCCAGGCATGGTGGCAGATTTCTGTAATCCCAGCTACTCTGGAGGCTGAGACAGGAGAGTTGCTTGAATCCAGGAGGTGGAGGTTGCAGTGAACCAAGATTGCGCTATTGCACTCTAGCCTGGGCAACATGAGTAGAACTCTGTCTCAAAATAATAATAATAATAATAATAATAATAATAATAATAATGGGTGCAGCACACCAACATGCCACATGTATACATATGTAACAAACTTGCACATTGTGCACATGTACCCTAGAACTTAAAGTATAATAATAAAAAAAAGTGGGAAATGAATACTGTCATTTATCAACTTATACTTAATTGTTGTTTTTTACAATCACTGGTTTGCTCGTATGTACAGAAGTAGGAGTGACAAATAATGAAAAGAATATGCTGTAGTAGATAAATTATAATGATGCTGCATTGCTAATTACTGTAGTAACATTTCATTCTAATTTATAAATTTAAAAAAATCTCAAATACTCTGCAGTTGTAAGTAAATAATCGGCACCTCCACAAACACTGTGATAAACCTAACAGTTGACCTTTCTAGGTTGGAATTCTTAATATAACATGGAATAACGTGTGTTCTTAGTCCAGACCAACAGGCTGCAGTAAAGGACTTTACGAATAATAATATTTGAAGTTCTTCTCACAGAATGGAAAGAAAAATATGAGTGTTGACTCTGGCAGCTAACAGCATATGCTTAACCACTGAAGCAGTGAAGAGATAGACGGAATCATAACTGAACATGCTGTATTAATCAAGACCATGATAGACGGAATCATAACTGAACATGCTGTATTAATCAAACCAACTCTGTGTTCTTCACAGCTCTTTACATTTGGAGTGCTTTGCCAAGAGGATCATTTCCCACAAACTGAACAAGGTAACTGCTGCCTACATTTCAAGCTGCATAATAGCTTTTTTCACAAACAGAACTTTATGCTTCTTTAAATTAAGAAGTTCATTATAGGGGAAGAAAACCATACACTTAATGTCTCAGAAAAGGTTAAATGAAAAGGGCAACACTTCAAATACTTATTGCAAATCCAAAAGATGTTACCTTTTATTCTACCAAATGGCTCAGGTAGGTAAGAGCATGTTGTTTGATATCATTGTTAGGATGCTTAATCAATGCCATCGTAGAACTTGAGAAATCCTTACAGTTATATATTGTCAGAAGTTAAAATCCAGCAAAAGACCAAGTTCATCCTAAGTTTTGACAAAACATATCCTGTGAAGATCTATTATACAAACAAAATATGTCCTCAGATGGCTCCTGAATGCTAAAAAATGGAAATGGTTGGAGACATTATTGTCAACTGGCTGAAGCAGGCGCCTGATTAACTCCAAGACTGGGTCAGATAAGGTGATGCTTCCTTTGAGGAGCAGTGTTACTATGCACCCTACTGCTGCCATTTAAACAATCTTCACACAGTGACTTTCCCTGGAGGATGCTACTGAGGGTTCAAAAGGGGATGCAGGCTTCGTGTGGTCCCCTCCAACAGATTCAGTTGTTTGTGTAAAATAGTTGCCTTGCCAAAGACCTCCCGCCCAAAGATTCTGATTTCCATTTATAAACATGGTTTTCAATTTTTTCAAGGATCAAATATTTATAATATTAGAAAATATTTTAATCAAAGCACTCCATAGTTTAAATAAAATAAGTATTTAAAATTATATCTCTGTACCATGTAATATGACCATTAATTAGCATTAATAAATGTCTTGTTTCACTACTGTAATATATTCCAAAAGTAAAATATTAAAGTATGAATAGAAAAAAAAAAACATACGGAGGCACAAAAATGTCGAATAACAAAATTCATTCAAAACAGAATCTCCGTGTGTAATTAATTCATGGTTACATCACAAATAGAAATCAGATAATTATTTGAGTACTCATTCAAAGTACAGAAAGGTATAGAAAAAGGAACTCATGTCTCACAGTCTACAGTTGTTCATTCTCAAAGAACGCAAATGTGGATGAAAAATTTTGAATTCCTTATCTTTAAATTACATGCTGCAATCTTCTAAATATCTAATCACAAGTAAATGAATCACCTATGAAATAGAAGTTTTATGTAAATGTTATGTAATTTTTGGATGTATATTATAATAGTTCACTCTCTTATCTTCAGACTTTACAGAAGACATAACTCACAAGGTAAAATAAACAAATATAATTAAGTAGCTAATTTAACTAACAGGACTGAATATATCAGATTCCACAAAAATATAGCTTTACCAAGACTAGAGCTGGTTCTACCAAATTAATCCTCTATTTGGTTAGTAACTCTCATTTTTAGCCCTCTTCATTCAAACACAATTTAACTAGGTGAACATTTACTTGCTATATGGGGACACCAAAAAAGTAGACACTGTTATCTTTGTTCTCAAAGGATTTCCAATGCCGTTAGAAAAACCACTATATACTGAAGAATTATGGATTCATTCATTTTATAGTAATTTGTATTATGCAAATCTGAGTCACAATATTTAATAATGTTTTCTTATACAGTTGACCTAAGGATAGACAATCATTGCAGTCCTAGAAACTAGCAGAGTTCCTCAGAAGTGTAATGTACTATGTTAGGAAACAGTATTGCCCATTCATTCATTTATTCAACAATGATTTTTTGAGCATCAGTTTTGAACTAGATTATCTTCCAAGAACAGTAAAAAAAAAATTAATAAAATATAAAGTTTTATTCTTAAGGAAACTACATGTCAGACTTGGTTAGCAGTTTTCTCCTTTGTCTCATACACACATCTTTAACTTCTACCTCCAGCACCTCTTCTCCAGGCAAACAGCCCAATCTAGACCCATCATGGTACGTGCCACATTCTTCTGGCAATAATTTGTTAAACATTATGTATATGGTCTATATTAGTCCATGTTCACGCTGTTATAAATAAATACCAAGATTGAGTCATTTATAAAAGAAAGAGATTTAATTGGCTCATAGTTCTTCATGGCTGGGGAGGATGCAAAAAGCTTACAATTATAGTGGAAGGCAAAGAGAAAGCAAGGACCTTCTTCACATAGTGGCAGGAGAGACAAGTGCAAGAATGAAGAAGTACCACACTTTAAAACCATCAGCTCTGCTGAGTTACTCAGTATCCTGAGGGCAGCATGGGGGAAACCACCCTCACGATCCAATCATATCCTGCCTGGTCCCTCCCTTGACAGGTGGGGATTACAATATGTGATGAGATTTGGGTGGGGATGCAGAGCCAAAACATATCATAGTCTAAATCAAGATATTAAGAGTCCTTCTCTGAAAATGGTATTTCTACTTAATATAAAGTTCTGTGAATTTAATTTAAAATATCCCAACTAATACAACAGATGTGCCATAAATTATCCTTAAATAGGTACATTGATAGTGCTAAGAAAATTTAAAGATAAATCTCTGTAGTTTGTACAGAAATGAATAGAGGAAAAATAAGTAATAGACAAACCTTAATAAATGAAGGATTTAATTTGTTAAATTAATCATTTCATGAAGAAGAAATAATAGAACTTTATTAATCAATGGACTATTCCATTGGACTTATTTTTCATGTTAAGTAGGAAAAGAGGAACTGATTACAATTTTCAGGAAGCAAAAGAAACAGTAAATTTTGAAGAACTTTATGTGAGTTTTCACAGTCCATGCTGCTCCCTGTAACTCCTGGGACAAGTTGCAAAGTATTCTGTGCTGTTTCACACACAACTTTCCTTTTCATCTTTGAAATTAAGATTGTAAGCTCTATAAGGACATAAACCTATCTGACATAAACTTCCTAAAATAAATCTTGTTAATAGCTTTCATTAGGAAGTAAATTAGTACAAATAATAATAAGTTCTCAGAGGATATCAAAAGATTTTCAAAAATGCCAAATTCAGCCACAGACTAAATAAGAAGTAAATGGTAGGTCTTGGTTAACTTACAAAACAGTTAAATCATCTTAAGCCAAGGTGATTGAAATTTATGTTAAACTCTTTATATATATTATCTTAAGTAATTTTAAAATGTCTTGTGTAATTTTAAATGCATTTTAATAACATAATCTTATGTATGTTGTAGGTATTATCCCCAGTAAAAATTACTGGACATCATGTATCTTCAGCGTGTTCATCAGGAGTCACATACAGTATCAAATGTTGAATGTAGATTCCAAAGGTCTGCCATAATCCAAAAAAATAAGAAGTAAATTTAGTATCTACCTCAAGCATCCCAAATTCCCAGAATTAGTGAATAGATAATATATCCTCTCCTTTCCTCGTTACTCTATATATGTATATCCTGAAGCTGCTCCTGAGTCAAGGGAAGACTTCTCCTAATAAAAGATGGCTATCTTCCAAAAAGCATCCAAGTCATCATGTTCCCTTGTTATAATCACTATTTATAGAGAATTTTATCTATAACAGAGGTATACTGGGAAGATTTTTTGGTGAACTGTCATGCCTGAGAATTAAAATCAACATTCAACCAGAGTCAATGTTTCAAAGTTAAAATATAACCATCATAGAATGAAATTCTGCAATGTAGAAATAAATTTGAAATTCTATAAAGTAATTTAATTTTATTAGAAATTTATCATTAAAATACACTAGTCAAATTTTTAAAGTTTAACATAATTATGCAGCAACAAATTGCTCCTGTGTTCACTATCTTAAATACATGCCACACAAAATAGAAACTCACTTTCAACTGAGATCAGTAAAGATTCAAGATCTTGTTTTTTTTCTGACACCTCCAAGAGGTCTGTATGTAGATACTTACATAAGGTATGTCAGATTATGTAACCATTACCAAGTCATTAAGCCTTTCTTGTTTATTAATACAAAGTAAATTATCAATATAAAGAAACATACACTCTTTAAATCCTAGAAGTAAAGATTTCGGTTGATGGGGATGATGCAGTCTCAGGATGCAATCCTACAAACTGAAACTTTGCACATAGCTTCAAAAAATAGCATTTTAATATTAGATGCAGACTTAAAATTCATTTTAACTTATAGTTATTAATTCTATTATTTGTAGATATTTTGTATTTAAAAAACAGCAACCAATTTTCCATTCTTCTCATTCATCTGCTTAAGATATAAGGAATTCCCAAGTAGGATATTTGTCCTGAAACACCCATGATCAGGATAGAATTAAACAACTCACAATTAAATATAAATGGTAAAAATTATTTTGCTCACTACTGGGAATAATGAACATAGTGAATAATTCCAGAAACATTAGAATTGCAATATGATAGCTTTGAAAAATATCAATATAGCTAAAAATGCCCTTTACTGTACTTATTGTCATTGATATACAGGAATAGGTCCAGGGTGACCACGCTTGCATCTGATGACCATCTCACAGTGGCCATCAAATATCAAAGCAACAGTGGACAATTGATACTTCTAATCCAGATTATTTATCCAGGAACTTAAAGTTTTTAATGGAAAGAGAAAGAGACAGAATTATTTTGAGATGGGTCACATTAAAGTTCTGGCTCCAAAAAGAAGTCCCAGTGTCTCTGCTGGAAAGGTTTCTGGAACTGTCCTGGTGTCAACCTTTCCTAACGTCTCTGATCCCATTAGGCATCAATATTATCTCAATAAGTTCCATTTTGTTCTTGGCATCTGTTACTTTTGACTAAAACTACCTCAGAAGTAAAGATTCTATTACTGCCATTGCCCTTCTATTACTCGCATTTAAGTATTTCTTAATATTTAAATATGAAGTTGAATTTTTTCCAGTTATAAATAACTTGGAGGACACAACTAGTATATTTGAAATTGTACAATTTCAATACAGGAACAAGTAAAAATTGTCTTATCAAGTTTATCTTAATAATAAGTGCTCCAAAATTTATCTGTGGTAGTAGTAGACATGAAAATTCTCTAGGAAAGATGAAACTCTAGCAACAAATATTTCAAAACTTGTTTTGGAATGTGAACTTTTAAAAGATTTGAAGATTACACATAGGTTTTTGCAAGAATATAAAATATTTCTATGTTTTTAAAATGGAAACGTTTTCTTGATAGAAAGCCTCTTGCTTTTCAATACCCAAATTTCTGAGAATGTATTTATTTCTCAGTACAAAGGTTTCGGCCAATGGTAATATAGGAAAAAATTATATTTTAATCCCCTAAACTTTGTAAAACATTTTCATGAAAATGTTGCGCATGAAAATATTCAAGTTGCAATATAAAAATACACTTGATAGGCTGGCAGAGTCAGGCATAGATATGGCTGATGATCAGTACATCACAGTGTCATACACAAGGCGAACATACCATTNACAAATATTTCAAAACTTGTTTTGGAATGTGAACTTTTAAAAGATTTGAAGATTACACATAGGTTTTTGCAAGAATATAAAATATTTCTATGTTTTAAAATGGAAACGTTTTGTTGATAGAAATCCTCTTGCTTTTCAATACCCAAATTTCTGAGAATGTATTTATTTCTCAGTACAAAGGTTTCGGCCAATGGTAATATAGGAAAAAATTATATTTTAATCCCCTAAACTTTGTAAAACATTTTCATGAAAATGTTGCGCATGAAAATATTCAAGTTGCAATATAAAATACACTTGATAGGCTGGCAGAGTCAGGCATAGATATGGCTGATGATCAGTACATCACAGTGTCATACACAAGGCGAACATACCATTATGTCTTATCCTCTACCATTCTTTCAGCATGATCTTCTTTTTGACTAGTGCTGTGCAGTTAGTATTCACATTTTTTAAGAAAAATACTGGAGGAAATTTTAGAGAATTATAACAATTTAAGTGAAAAAACTGACTTAAATAGAAGAAAAGGTTTTTCTGCATACAAAGCATGTAATTGTTAAAAACCATGTCAATTGCTTTGAGATTAGAAGTTATGTTTTAATCAAATTAAATCCTAAACAAATAGTTCATTATTCTTACAAATGTTCATATTTCAGTTATACTCTAGGATTTGTTGGGATTTTAGGCTTTCTGTGTAATGTAGGTACATTTTTTCTAAAAGAATGGTGACAAGCTCTTGCTGGTATTCTCAAAAAGTATATTTATTTGAAAAAACAGTTATTTTTCTATAATTTAAATTATTCTACAGATAGAGGTAAAAAAAAGTTTCAAAAACATCCAGCATGAGACAGCATGTGATTCTTTCTCATTATTTTCAATGCAAATAAAGGTTAAAAGAGCATAGCAAAGCCAAAAAGGATTTATTCTAGAAACGCCAAAAAAAAAAAATGTTTGATATCAATTAAAAATCATATAAAATTCGGTCAAATAAAGATCTTCATATAATACAAGGAAGGCATTTTAAAAGTTAAACATCCGTATATAATTTTTAAAGGCAGAAACCTTATGCCTAATTGTGTAATAAGCATTCTTAGTAAAGTCATGAGTAAGACAATTGTTACCACTTTATTTTAAATTGTTTGAATGGTACATCAATGTAATTAAACAAGAAAATTAAGTGAGAAGCAAACTTTTTATTATGTGCAGTGATAGTTTGAATACTTGGAAACAAAAACAATTGAAATTAAAATGAGAATACCTGAAGATAGCATACTATAAAAATAAAAATCCTTCATTTACACAAATAATAACAATTTAGAAAGTATAACAAAAGGGGCCGGGCACGGTGGCACACGCCTGTAATCCCAGTACTCTGGGAGGCCGAGGAGGGCAGATCACAAGGTCAAGAGATCAAGACCATTCTGGCCAACATGGTGAAACCCCATCTCTACTAAAAGTACAAAAATTAGCTGGGCATGGTGGCATGCGCCTGTAGTCTCAGCTACTCGGGAGGCTGAAGCAGGAGAATTGCTTGAACCCAGGAGGCAGAGGTCGCAGTGACCGTGCTACTGCAATCCAGCCTGGCAACAGAGCGAGTCTCTGTCTCAGAAAAAAAAAAAAAAAAAAAAAAAAAAGAAAAGAAAAGATAAGAAAAGAAAAGAAAGTATAACAAAAAGAAAGATCTTTTGCATAAGTATAAAAAATAATTTTCTTATTTCTGAGTAAATCGATCCAGAAATCAATATAACTGTATGGAAGTAAACATTAAAATTCACTTAAGTATTGTAAATGATTTGAATAAATGAAAAATACACTGTTTTCTTGTATTGTCAAATTCAATATCGTATAGATTCAGTCCTTCAAAATTAACACATAAAATTAATATATTCTAAGTAAAAACACCAACATATACCTCAGAGTTCTTGTTCCTTTTCTATGCTTTATAAACAAAACAAGAAAAAATAAATCTAAAAGTCACTTGGAAAAATCACCATATAAAATACTACCTCCGAAATGTGAATGTGTAATTAGTGAAGACTCTTCCAGTAATACATTAAAATATATTGAAAAGCTACTATAATAAAACAATGCAATTCAAGTCCAATGATTGGTACAAATTAATAAATCAATACAGTAGAATAGATCATACAGAACAAGACTCTAGTGCACATGAGGATTTAGTATGTGATGAAATGGTCTCATACTACTCAGGACATTTAGTGTTATAAGTGAAAGAAACACAACTCAAACTGGTTGCTATGGCTTTAATGTTTGTGTCCCACCCAGTCGGCCCCTAAATTCTTATGTTGAAACTTAATCACCAATGTGATGGTGTTAGGAGTTGAGGCCACTGAGAGGTGAGTAAGTCATAAGGGTGGGGCCCTCATAAATGGGATTAGTGACTATTTTAGTCCATTTTGCATTGCTACAAAGGAACACATGATGCTGGGTAATTTATAAAGAAAAAGGATTTATTTTGGCTCATGTTTCTGTAAACTGTACAAGAAACACAGTGCTGGCTGCTGTTTCTGGTGAGGGCCTCAGAAGCTTTCAACCAGGTGGAAGGCAAATAGGAAGCAGAGGTGTTATGAGAGAGCAAGAGAGAAAGGAGGTGCCAGGTTCTTTTAAATAACCTCTCTCCCATGAACTAATAGAGAATTCACTCATTACCAAGGGGACAGCACCAAGCCATTCAAGAAGAATATGCCCTCATAATCCAACACCTCATTAGGCCCCACTTCCTAAATTGGGAGTCACATTTCAACATGAGATTTGGAGAGGACAAAGATCCAAAGATACCAGTAGTCCCCAGAGAGGTGTGTTGATCCTTCCAGTACATGAGGACACAGCTAGAAGGTGTCACATATAAACCAGAAAACAGGCTCTCACCAGACACTGAATCTGTTGTCACCTTAATCTTGGACTTTCCAGTCTCCAGATTTGTAAGAAATAGACTTGAGCTGCTTGTAAACTACCTAGTCTGTGACATTTTGTTATAGAAGCCCAGATAGACTAAGACATTGGTTTAAGTAAAAGGAGAACTTTATTGGCTAGTAAAGCCATACCATGCGAATGCAAGATTTACAGCTATATCAATGGATATCAGGGGTTATTTTATCTGTGATAGTCTCTAGTGATTGTCACACTGCCTGGCAGAGAGAAAACAAGCAAAAAAATGTTTGTTAACTGAATGCACAGACTAAGGTGCAGCCTAGAATCCAGTATCAGGAATTGGGATGGAGAATGCAGTGATACATAAGTAAAGTGGAACTTGATGCTCAGTCTCAGACAGTCATGAAACTAGAAGCAAAATTGTGTCCAAAATTTTTACTGCCACATAAGAAACACAAAATTGAGAGTGGAAGAGGAGAAAACACTAAATAAACTCTTGGTCAGACTTTGGGCATAGAATTTAGGGGAAGGGGTGCAAGTATACAGGTATACGGGGTGAAAACTAATTTATGAAGTGACAGAGCAAAGTGCAGTTTGGAGAGTAAATTGTATATATAAGCAAATAAAAAATACAGAAAATAAGTTAAAATGTCAAATGCATGTATTCAAAAAAAAAAAAAAGCTTATGATTTAATAAGAGAACTTTTAAAGAGATCTATTATTTACTAAATTCTTTCTATGTTCCAGAGAAATTTCTAAGAAATTTAGCAATCAAGAATCACTTGAACAGATCAACCATGTTATTATCCTCATTTTATGGGTGAGAAACTAAAACTCAGAGAGGTAAGCAAGTTGTATGAGATCACATAGTAAATAAGCTGAGATTCATGCTGTAGCTCTCTGACTCCAGAGCCCATATACATAAACTCTACACTAAACCTAATGTGTATGAATACATTTGAAATGAGAACTAAATGCATTAGAAATATACATTAATTTTAAATGAATATGCTATATATATTTATGTGTGTGTGTGTATCACATCACAACACTGCATACAAGCTTTCATATTCCATTATTGTTTTAAATCAAATTTAATCTTCTTCGAACTTCCACCTGCCTGGATGGTAAGAAATTCAGTGTCACTCATTTTGAAGTCTCCTCACCACAATAGATCCACAGGATAATATAAAATTTCTGGACAAGTGTCACAATAGAAAAGCAGGGAACATTCCTGGTCTATACTCCAAGATTGCTGCCATCTTGATTATTGCTCCCTTGGCCACATTGATGCTATTCTGAAATTCTGATAGCTACTGTCTGTCTGATAGACCCTGAGGCTTCAGACTGACTGATAGTTACCTCTTAAATGTCTTTCTATTCATCGCAGACTCAGCCCTAGAAACTTTTATGACTGCTTTTAGGTTTTAGCATCTACAACTGCAAGAGAAGTCTGCATGAAATATCTAACTTCCCTACTTGCAAAGTAAAGTAAGTACCCCTTATGCTTTCTTGAATCTTAGACAGCTGCATCTGAAATGGTCTTCTTTGTAGTTGAGCAGTATGCTTTACAGTCTTGTGTTAGGTTCAGACTTCCCTTAGGAGACTTCAGTTCTGTAGTGCATAGTGTAAGCCACTGCAAAATGGTGGATAAAGGATTGCCCGGATACCAAAGTGTTGGGATATCAAGGATCTTGTGGAAGAGCATCCACATATAGATTAATGGAACACACGAAACAACAATCAAGTCTTCGGTTGGTATATTAAGTGTCCATCTGCCCCAGCTGGCAGAGTCTGAAATTGGGTCACTAAAATCATCTCTTTCATGCCTGACTCCCTCTCTCCTGGAGTGAACAACCACTTCCCCTTCATTTTCTTCTCTAATGAGATTTAAAGTTGAAAACAGTTGAACAGTTGAAGGGAGGGGTTCAGTTTCCACCAGGCTGAGCTCACAGTGGAGAGTTTACTCAGAGCAGCCCCTCCCTATGTTTGCTCCTGCTGGGCCTGGGCCATACTCCCTGGGTCTATGGCTCCTCTGGCCAAGGCCAAGTCTCCAAAGCCTCTAGCCTCAGAGTCAACATAGAAACTTTCAACCAGCCCTCTGGATGGTATATTAAAAACTGACCTGAACAGAAGCTTATTCTAAACTACTGAGACATTCAGCCATGGCACTGAATACTTTTTGAGATTCAAATAGACTCAAACTCAAGACTTTAACCCCATTTCATCATTGTTTGTATTTCAGGACCCCAGACACTTTCCATTCTTCTAGTAGTGAATCTTCTCCAAATGGACTTCTCAATCAACCCAAAGTTTCATCCCCTTCAAAAAACAGATTTTATGGGATTTATCATTTCACTGGCAGTGTAGTTTTCCCTTATCTTAAAATTTCAGCCCATATTTAAATGACATTTAAGCTAGGAGCAATATGGAAGTTTCCATAAAATAAAACAAAGGTCTCCAACTCATTTGATCTGAATTTCTGTCAGAAATGCAGTTTTCATTATGACTCTTTATACAAATTTTATGTATTTATAGGTGTATATAGGTATATAAAATATATGTAATAAAAATAAAACAATACAGAGTCCTATTCTATGTGATGCAAACAGATATTTTCATTTGATTTTTTTTAAATGCCTGTGGTGATTTTCCAGATTGATTTCATGACTCACAAAGGAGCCGCAAAAATAATTTGGAAAACACTCCTGAAGGACACTGAGGGCATTGGCTAGTAGGTATTCGTCTCTCAGATGGAGATGATTAAGTCATTTTTGAAATTATAAGTCTGAGATAGGGGACTTAAATATCTTCTTCCCTATTCGTCATTTCTCAATAGTCTCTTGCGAATAACAAAGTTATTTATTGAAAAAGGCTAATTTCTCTTCCCTTAATGAACATTCTGCCAATCACTATGTATATGCTACCAGTTTTAAAAATATTTAGTAAGCCCCATTCACACTAAATCTCATATCAGATCACTGGTATTCCCCAAATCCACAGGGTTTTATGGGAGTTCCCACTATTCATTAATTCTCCAACATAGCAAAAATCATTATCTGAAAATTAACAACCCTAAATTCTAAGCATTTTAGTCTTCCTCATAAATATATATTTCATAAACTTTTATAATAGTGCCCAAATTGTTTCATGTATAACTGTTATTAATTTTACCCCCATAATATTCAAGTTTAAGGAATTTCATTTTGATTCACTATGTTAAATCAAATATCCTCCAAGCTTCTAAATACTTACTGACAATAAGTTCAATTCAGTCAATATTGAGACTCTCTCATTAAACATTAAAAACTCCTGAGTTTATATAATGCCTAAAAAATAGTTCATCATGATTTTCTTCTTGGCCTTGCTCCTTTAGCTTCTCACTGCTGCAATTGAGCAGTGATGTTGACTACCTTTTAGGCACTGGTTTCCTCTGAGTTTAACCAAATTCAGATATTCATGCCATTCCAGTTCTCTGCACTGACCTTCATCTAAAAGCACACAGCAGTCTTGTAACCCACTCCCAGTTTTGGGCAATGTATGCCATCTGGACGCACTTTTCCACAGCAAGCTGAAATGCCAAAGCTCCTTTTGTAAATCTCAGGTAATCAAAATCAAACCCTTGAACTAGTCACACCTGCTCCCACTAAAAAAGGACTTTCACTGCCTATCTCTCTGAAATAATCTCGCCTTTAAAAAATGTTGTTCATTTCCCTTTTGAATGTATTACTTACTTGGGGGAATGCAGACTTTAAAAAATATTAATATAATGAGGATTTCTGACTTTTAGGGAGCAGGGAAGGTGTGGAGAAAGAAGATGCTTTATTCTTCCTTGGTGAGAGTCTACAGCAGTAATGAAATCTGAGACACCAGTTCTCTCTCTCTCTCTCTCTCTCTTTGTGTGTGTGTGTGTGTGTGTGTGTGTGTGTGTGTGTGTGTGTGAGAGAGAGAGAGAGAGAGAGAGAGAGAGAGAAAATGAGGTGGAAAAAGAGATTCTTGTTACAAATGCACTGTAAGCACTTAAGACTATCCTCTTTTGAGGGTTAGGGGAAGGAAGCTTATTAAGGTAGCACTGGAAAAAGTTACACATACTCTTTGTGAGCACTTTACTTTCCATTTCTTTCATTAGAATAAATATGAGATGAGATTATCATTTATTAACTTAATTTCTAAAATTGCATGACCACTGAATAAACACAAGTTTGGAAAAAATAAAATAGAGCATATGAATTAATACCAGGAGAATCATTCTAAAAGTATGCTTTCTATTATCCCAGAGGGAAAGAGTGTTTATATTTTTGAAGAACCATAAGCATTTGGGATTTAACCACCTTTGCATCCAGGAAATTTCAAAAGTAGGCTTAGTTTAGATTAGGAAAACCACAACAATAAATAGGATGGCACTCAATCTTGTGTTTTCATCATGTCCAGGGAAAGCACAGTCCTGACAAGAGAAAGAATTGATGAGAAAAAAGGAGAGTAGATGAGCAAATGAGTTATTTTCCCCTCTTTGACTGAGCAGAAATATTACTAGTGATATCATATCTAATAGAGAAGTATTACATTATCAATTTCAGGATGGTTATTGATTTTTTTTCCATGAATGGCATAGAGGTAGACTTAAATTATTTTTGGTTACATTATTATTCTTACTACCATGTGTATAATAATGGTGAAAATAAAATATAGTCATAGAGTTTTCCTCATTTTATTGAACAAGGGAGAGAAAGAGAAAAGAAAATTGAACATTCAGGAAACAGAAAATTGAAACTTTTCTTTTGTTTGCCCTAGCAATTCCAAGATCTAATTGACTCCATCTTCATTTTGGTTGTTTTATTTTCATTTTAAGGTTAGCTTTGTGGTGGTTTTTTCCAAGTTTCAATTTCGGCTTAAGAATGCTCAGTATTTTAAAATGATCAGTTCTAAAGTTATTAAAAGCACATTTGATTTTACTATGGATGACCAAATTTTTATGTATGTGTGTACATGTACACAAACATGAATGAAGAAAAAAATGAAAGAAAAGGAGAAAAAAGCAGGGAGGAAGCTTATCTTAGAATGTGAGTGTTAAGAGGCACAATTATTCATATGAGTACTTTAGTTCTTTTTTGAGTTTACGTTAAGTTTGCTAATAGTTTTTCTAAGTTATTTTGCAGTAATAAACAACCCCAACAATCTTAGTGGCAACAATCTTACAGCAACAACGGTTTATTTCTTGCACATGTTACTCATCCTTCACTGTTCAGTTGCGGCTTTGCCTCTTATTGTCTTCACTGCTGGACCAAGGCTTAAAGAACAGCCCTAGTTTGATCTTATGAAAGAAGAAAAGCAATGCTGCAACCATGCAATGAATACTCTACAGGCTTCCAGTGAGCAATGCTATGCATCACTTTTACTCCTATTTCACTGGTCAGAGCTACTCATATGGCCAAGGCATTCTGTAAATAAGGCATGAATGAAGCAGAAGTAAGACTCTCTCAGGAAGGAGCATTGCACATCACATGGCAGTGGGCAGTGATGTATTCACTCTCTCCAAGTGTGAGAGTAAGCAATTCCAAATAACAGTGCCATCTATCTCAGAGTCCTTGCCAATATCTTATTCCTTATAAATTTTATATAAATTTTATTCTAGAGTGACTTAGAATGAGACAACTTGGGTCTCACTTTACTCCATTAAAAGCATGCTGTTGGCTGGGCACAGTGTCTCATACCTATAATCCCAGAACTTTGGGAGGCCAAGGTGGGCAGATCACTTGAGGCCAGGGGTTTGAGACCAGCCTGGCCAACATGGTGAAACCCCTTCTCTACTAAAAATACAAAAATTAGGTGGGTCTCATGGCGCATGCCTGTAATTCCAGCTACTTGGGATGCTGAGACAGGAGAATCGCTGGAACCCAGGAGGCAGAGATTACAGTGTGTCAAGATGGGGCCACTGCACTACAGCCTGGGTGACGGAGTGTGATTCTGCCTCAAAAAAAAAAAAAAAAAAAAAAAAAAAGCATACTGCTAGGTTGAATCTCTCTATTTTCTGTTTCCTTGTAACTCAATAAGAGAATAATAGAAAGGAAAAGGAAGATAATTCCAGTATCAAAAAGTTTCAGTTAGAGAACTTTTATTTACAAACCAAAGACTATTTCTGCTGCCAGTTTGCTATGAGTTTCTATAACCCATTGAATGAAATCTTCAATATTACATGCATAGGTAGATAATACATAGCAGGAACATAACTCTCAACCAAGTTGTTTTTTCTCTTTTCTTACTTGTTGAAGACGGTCACCGGAAAATACTCCAGAGCACATATATTAGACCAAGAGGGGCTCTGAGCCCCAGTATCTCCTTTTTACCTAAAAGGAAGTGTTATTGGGTTTCCCTCCGATACTCCAGAGAGAAATAATCAGTCATCACTAGTAATACCAATTGCTCTCATCTGCGTCGATCACCAGCCGGGGGTAAAAGGAAGCAATTTTACCAGCACTCACTTCGTTCCAGTGAAGGAGGAAAATGGAAACGGAAAGTTCTTACCAATCTGCAAATAGAAGTATGGACATTTCTTCACTTTCAGGGGACATTCAGGTTCGGTTTTCCCTTTTTCTTCTGGAAGAGTAAGACCTAAATATAATTCAGAATGTGGAAGAGAGAAGAATGAGATTTCTCCTTGTATATGAAGAGAAGAAATATGAGGGTCATATGAGAATTGTAGCTGTTGAGGCAGACTATAGACAAGTTGCCATGGCAATGACCCCTTGATTTTCGCCTTTCCTAACCCTGTACCTCTCTGAACCATATCTTTTCAGAGTTTTTGTTCTTTTCCCTATTTGGTTACAAGTATTGTGGTTGTGATAAGTAAAGTTAATTTTATTTTTTCTCTATGCTGTCGGTATAAAGACATAAAGAAATAATATGCTAAGTCATTTTGTGATATTTGAGCTAGAAGTTTTCAGGTAAAAGATTTAAAAGTAATGAAGCTACTAAAGGCATTCATTTATACGTATCACTTGCTATTCCAATTAATGGGATACTGAGAAGCAGCTTAAAGTACATGTTGTAAATAACATATATATCAATCCTGAAATAGACATACATAGCTTCAAATATTTTACAGCATTTCAACAAACACGGCACACAAACGATTACAATTTAAGGGCTTTCTAAATATAGGCTTTCAAATTAACAATAAACTGTAATTTAGTAATTTTGAACAATGAATACAGCTTGTCAGGAATACAGAAAAGCATTTATTCAGAATAAATAATTATTGCCCAATCTATTAGACATGCTGTCTGCATCAAAACTATTATTTCTTTGCAACTGTACTATTTGCTAATATGATAGGACTTAATTCTATCTGAATTAAAATATTACATACCCTTTCTATAACCCAATTTTTGGATATCTAAGTATATGGTGTATTTCTTCATGTGGCTCAATTTTTAGTTATCTTTAAAATAAAATATATTTTATAAAAATGATACAAATCAATTTTTTATTTTATATATTGTATATTAAGTATATAACAATAAATTGCATAATTAATAAAAATATCTAATAAAATGATTATTAAACATTATTTCATATTTTTTAACTTTATAAATTTCTCTTAAGCTGTAAAACTCTACTCCCACTCAATAATGCCATCATTTTGGNTAAAATAAAATATATTTTATAAAATGATACAAATCAATTTTTTATTTTATATATTGTATATTAAGTATATAACAATAAATTGCATAATTAATAAAATATCTAATAAAATGATTATTAAACATTATTTCATATTTTTTAACTTTATAAATTTCTCTTAAGCTGTAAAACTCTACTCCCACTCAATAATGCCATCATTTTGGTTAGGTACTTTTATAATTGTACCTTTGGTTAGGTAATGTATAATTTCTTTGGATGAAAATCTAAAACTTTAGAGTTTTGCTGGAGGGTTCCAGGTTATTTAATATTGGTTCATTTCAACTGGATAAAATGTCAGTTCTCTAGGTTCCATTTTTATCTCCAAATAATAAAAAAATGTGGCAGTGATATACATATTTTATAGCTTCCTTGAGTAGTAAGAGTGTTCACCCTGAGACAAAGAGGATGCAGATGCAGAAGGAGTATAAGAAGCATTCCCTAGTCATTTCAGATTTAGATACTGTTTTTTGGAAAAAGAATATGGAAAACCACAAGAGAAACAAGGCAAACTTTTAAAAATAACATTGTTTAACAGCATATTTATGTTTTTAAAATATAATATATTATGTGCTATAATATTCCCAATAAAATGTTAATGACCCTTAAAATTGTGCAATAGATTTGCTTTGCTTTGTTTCCATTCTACTTTTCTTCTACACTGTTCTTCTTTATCAGTATTGCCTGAAGAAATTAAATTTTGTGCTCATAATAGTCTCATCATGCTAATACTGTTACAATTATTAACAAGATACCACCATGTTAGTAACCACCAAAAGGCTTTTGCACATAAAATAAGATAATCACTAGCACCTTTTGTACCTTTTATAAATTTTGTAAGCAATTAATATTCTTTTAATTATTAAATAATTATTCTTACAGCTAAAATGTGTACATTTCAACAAGTGATGTAGCGGCAATTAGATATCTGTCACCAAAACAAATACACCTTGAAATAAAACCTCCACTTTATAAAAGTTCACTCAAAATGAACCAACAGTTTTATCATAAGATATAATATTATAAAGCTTTTAGAAGACAATGAAGGAAAAAATCTTTGAGGTAGAAGATTAGGCAGAGTTCTTAGACATGACAAAATGCAATCACTAAAAGAATAAAATAGATAAACTGGACTTCATTAAAGTTTTTTTCTCTACAAAATCTCTGTAGAGAATATGAAAGACAAGCTAAAACCTGGAAAAAATATTTGTAAACCATACTTAAAATATATAAAGCACTCTCTAAGTGTTAAAAAAAAAAAAAGCTTTTAACTATCTAATTAGAAAATGGCAAAAGACATTAATAGAATTTTCAACAAAGAGAATATATAGATGGAAAAAGTACATAAGAAGATGTTCAAAATCATTAGCCATTAGGGAAATACAAATTAAAAAAAGTTGACCATCACTATGTTTATAATAAAACAGTTATAATTAAACATAGTGAGATTATCAAATTCTAATAAGGATACAAAGAAACTGTTTCTTTTATACATTGCTGCTAGGGGTGTAAAAGAGTACAGCTACTCTGGAAAATAGTTTGGCAGTTTTTTATAAAACCACACACACTTATCAGATGATCCACTAATTGCATTCCTACACATTTATCCCAAAGCAATGAAAACTTATCTTCACATAAATGTTCATAGCAGGTTTATCAATAATAACCAAAAACTGGAAAAAAAATTCTTCAACAGGTGACTGGTTGAAGTTACTGTGGTACCTGGATACAGTGGAATACTACTCAGTAATACGAAGAAACAGTGAGTTACACATGCAAACATTTTAATGAATCTGAAAGGCAGTAATACAAGCCAATCTCAAAAGGTTACACATTCTAATTCTACTTATGTCTTTTGCATTCTTGAAATGACAAAATAAAATGTCTTGAAAATAAAGAACTTATAGAAGTAAAATAGATTAGCAATTACCAGGGTGTTTGCATCCATTGTCATGCCCTTCACACATCTCACCACGTATTCAAGTGTCGCTCTCCCTTGTGCCAGTCTGTGGGAGAAGAATAGCCAACACTGTGGAGCAAGAGTTTCACCTGGATCCTTCTTCCCTACAATACACAAGCCTAAACCACCGAGGGAAGAGCAGCAAATGAGATTCCTTACTGCTTAGGGCAGGACATGATCTTTGAGAAAGACACAACCTCAACAGCCAAGGACACAAAGCCTACCTAAGACAAGCCAGGACAACAGAAAACACAAAAGTATAACCGTCTATCCCCACCCTTGCCCCTTTTGGATCAGCTTTCAGGTCCATAAGCACAAAATAATAAGAAAAAACCACTGGGAGACGGTCAAGAACGTGAAGATATTCTGCATGTAGGGAAAGTCTAAGGCTGAAAGTAGTCTAGGAACATGGAGAAAAATCCTCCTGTAATTCAGCTCTCGATCCTCAAGCACAAAGTAACAGTGGAGCACCCACCTAAACCTGGAGATGTAAAAAAACAAAGAAACAAACCAGCTTCACTGCCAGCTAGATATACTCATAACCTTAACTCACTGTCCAGGAAAGACAGTTGTCCATTTTCAGGCATCAATATTTCTCTCAACCTCTACATGACTACACATGATGCCTGTGTATAAAATACACACACACACACACATACACACACACACACATACACACACACACACATGTACATACCCCCCACAACACACACCAAGGTTAAGATACAACTCAATAAGCAATCAACAAAACTAGACTTAGATAAGGCCCAGATGTTGGAATTATCAGTGAATTTTAAATAACTGTGTCTAAGATGTTAAAGGCTTTAGAGGAAAAGGTGGACATCTTTCATGAACAGATGAGGTATTTTGAAGAGATGAAAAGTATAAGAAATAATCAAATAGTAATGCTAGAAAAAAATAGAAACATAGTAACAGAGATGAGGAAGGCCTTCAATGGGCCCAAATATATGTATACTCAACATAGTTGAAGAAAATATTAGTAAAATTCAAGATAGGTAAAAAAGAACAACCCAAACTAAGACACAAAGAGGAGAGAGAGAGAGACAGAGAGAGAGAGAGAGAGAGAGAGAGAAAATGACAGAGAATCCTGTGCAATGGGACAATATCAAACAGTCTAACAGATGTGTAATTGGGATACTAGAAAGAGAAGAAGGGCAAAATATATTTTTAAATATTTAAAAAATATTTTAAGGAATAGTTGAATTTTTTAATGCAATAAATTAGATCACAAAACCAAAAACTTGGAGAACAGAAATTAATAAAAAAATACTAGGTGCAACATATTAAAAGTGCCAAGAGCCAAAGAATAAAACAAGGCAGTCAGAAGAAAAAGACATGTTATGTATAGAAGAACAATTCTACGAAGTTCAGGCCAGGAGCAGTAGCTCACTCCTATAATCACAGCAGTTTTGGAGGCCGAGGTAGGCAGACTGTTTGAGTTCAAGACCAGCATGGGCAACATGGTAAAACCCAGCTTCTACTAAAAATACAAAAATTAGCTGGTGGTAGTGGCTCACACCTGTAATCCCAGCTACTTGGGAGGCTGAGGCAGGAGAATCGGTTGAGCCTGGAGGTGGAGGTTGCAGTGAGCCAAGATCGGGCCACTGAACTCTAGTCTGGGTGACAAAGTGAGACCCTGTCTCAAAAAAATAAAAATGAAAAAAAAAAGAAGAAATACAGCAGTCTTCTTGTTTGATAACACGCAATCAACCAGAAGATAATGAATTGGCAACATTAAAGTGCTTTAAAAAAAACTTTGTGAGCCTAGAATTCTATTATCAATAAAATACATTTAAAATAAAGAAAAAAACTTTTATTTTCCAGAGAAAATACTACTTAGAGAACTTATGATCAATGACTCTGTCTAATGAGAAATATTCTTAAAACTTCTGTCAGGAAAAAAAAATACCCCATGGTTTCTAGGGCTTTGCAAAATAAATAAATAAGTAAGTACCCCAAACAGAAACTTAAATATAAGTAAATAAATGAAGAGCAATGAAAATGAAAATTACACAATTGAAAGTTAAAAAATATATATTTGATTTTGTTTTAATTTCTCCAAAAGGTATTTGCACTTCCTAAGCAAAATTAGAGGCTTTGAATCAGTAGCACATGTGGAAAATAGAATATATGACAGCAAAGTTCAAAGGTGGGAGGGTGAAATTGGAAGCACATAAAAAATCTAAACTTCCAACTGAACAAACTGGCAAAGTCCAAATGAAATATGCCTAAAGCTTGCTAAAAGAATTGGAACAATTAAGATACAAGTAAAAATAAATGAAATTGAAAATAGAAAATCAACAGAGGAAATTGATTAAACCAAAAATAATTATTTTAAAAGACTGATAAAATTAATAAACTGCTAGCCAGATTGACCAAGACCAAACAGAGAAGAAACAAATAGCAACTATCAAAAATGAAAGAGATGACATCACTATAGATTCTATAAATACAGACCTGACATAATTTTGCAAGTCACAGATCTGGAGATAATACTTTCAACATATACACATATACCTTATAACTTGTTAATAAGAAGATAAACGGGTCCATTAAAAGTACACAAACTGTGTGACAGTGACTGCACAAAAGAACATGTATAAATGATTAATAAATATATTAAAAGATGCTCAATTTTATCAACAAAGAAATACAAACTAAAAGTGCAGGAAGATACCACTGCAAAATCACCAAAAAACTAGAATTTAAAAGGCTGATATCGGCTGGGTGCTGTGGCTCATGCCTGTAATCCCAGCACTTTCAGGGGCTGAGGTGGGCGGATCACGAGGTCAAGAGTTCGAGACCAGCCTGACCAACAGGGTAAAACCCTGTCTCAAAAATTAGCTGTGCATGGTGGCAGGCGCCTATAATTCCAGATACTCAGGAGGCTGAGGCAGGAGAATCACTTGAACCTGGGAGGTGGACGTTACAGTGAGCCGAGATCATGCCATTGTACTCCAGCCTGGGCAACAGAGTGAGACTCTGTCTCAAAAAAAAAAAAAAAAAAAAAAAAGAAGGCTGTTATCACTAAGTATTGGTACACATGTGGAGCAGCTGGAACTCTCATACATTGATGATAAGAATGCAAAATGGTAAAACGTACTTTGGAAAATTGTTGAGAACTTTCTTTTAAAGTTATACATAAACTTGCAATTTGACCATCAGTTCTGGTCTTAGTTTTGTACCCAAGAGTGATGAAACCATACAGTCTCACAAAGACTTTCTCATGAATATTCATTGCAGTTTTATTAATAATTGCCCAGTAATTGGATTAATCCAAATGTCCATCAATAGGTAAATAAGTAAATTGATACATATCAATATGATGAAATACTATTTAGCAATATTAAGGAAATACTTATATATATATATATCAACATGGATGAACATCAGTCTTGTTAACAAGCTTTCCTGACACTCATCTGTACCCTTGCAACTTTAAAAAAAAAATTTAATTCATAGGGAAGTTGAGAATGTTCACAAATAAGCCACGGTATAAGAAGATTCATGTTATAATCATTGTTATAATCATCTGATATGGAAAACTCTCACAATGAAGAAAAAGATGCTCAGACCTTAAAAAATGTACCATGGATCCAAGGGTGGAAAAATAGAGGAGCTGAGCAACTAAAGTCATTTCAACCTTTTAGTTTTTATGCTTGCCTCCCTTCCCATACACACACTAAATATGCTTATTTTCCTCTTCTTGGTACCGAGTGATAAATGAAGTTTAATACAGGGAAGCATGCTAGTATATTATGGAATGAATTGTTTATCTATTTATTTTTTATTTTTTGAGATAGAGTCTCACTCTGTCGCCCAGGCTGGAGTGCAGGGGCATGATCTTGACTCACTACAACCTCCACCTCCCTGGTTCAAGAGATTCTCCTGTCTTGGCTTCCCAAGTAGCTGGGACTATAGGCGCATGCCACTACACCCGGATAATTTTTGTATTTTTAGTAGAGACCAGGTTTCACCATATTGGTCAGGCTGGTCTCGAACTCCTGACTTCAGGTGATCCACCTGCCTCAGCCTCCTAAAGTGGTGGAATTCCAGGCGTGAACCACTATGCCCAGCTTGAACTGTTTATAAAATACATAATATCTCCTCAAAGTCATTGTGCAATGGGTTAAAGGAGATATACCAGTCAGGTATATCGATTGAGACACAGGGTGTAGTGGAAAAAAGGATCAATAGACAATTAGATCCAGTATTACAGAAGGCCTCATATATGAATCAGAAGAGTTTGATACTTTGATACAGGACTAGGGCATCTCAAAATGTTCTGCCTAACTATCCTGAGTAGCAGAGAAGAACATAAATAAATATGCCTCAGTGTTCTCAAGGTATTATTGAATCTACTTGCCACTTGCCAAAATACTGAATTTTTTTGTGCTGTTGTTAAAACTCAGGAGAAATTTGTATGCTCATGATTAATACAAGATATCATTATTATTTATCAAGGTATCAAACTTTTGCCCAGATATTAATGTGATGTTGACACTGTGTGAAAATATCCTGTGCTCACACTGTGGCATTACAGCATGCCACACAGTTTCTCCTAAAAAACTGTGTCTCTAGTCTAGGTGACAGAGTGGTATGCACACCACTGTTTCACAACCGTGGCATAGGAAATAGCTGACACTTTCTACCTTTTTAAATAGAGGTGAAAGTGTACTTTTCAAAATATTTATGTGAAAGATAATACCTCAAACTTTATTTTTTGGTGAAGAACTTTCATATTTGACCCTTGATTAACCTATGGCAGTATAGCAGAAAAAAAGTATATTCATGTCCATTTAAAAACAAATGAAAAAATTGAAACATAGAGAATTTAAATTGAACATTTAAAATCAGAGCCAAGAAAATAAAATATTTTCTGACTCTGAATCCAGTGCCAGTTCTATAATCCCTAGTCATCCTGAGCAAAATATAGTATAAAACCAATTTATCTTGGATCACATTCAAATGAATTTAGTTGTACCACAGTAAAAAGCAGATACCTTTATAGGTCATCTTAACATGGACCCCAAGGACAGTATTATGTAAGTCTGCTAGTACAGTCAGTTTTCACAGATCGAATTTGCTGGGCAATGTCTGTCCTTGACACAGGTGTGTTTTTTTAATACTTAAATGTTACCGCTTGTACTTAAAAGAATGAAACTGACATGCTCAAATTTTCTAAAAGAAAAAAAAAAAAAGCAAAGAAAGTAAAGTAAAGGAAAGATAAAAGAAAATGCCCACCCTATTGAAAGTAGTTAATAAGCCAGGGAGACATTTTTCACAAACCATCTGGGGATTCACACGGGTATTTTCAAACTTTTTAGAAGTTCCATGACCAATTAATCTGAAGAATCAACTAGAAATGAGTAAGTTCTCAATTGCATTCTTGCTCTCAGGGATTACACCCTGGTTGACTTTGTGAGATACTGAACTGCTCTAGTTGCACTCACTGAATCCTATCCTCATTGCCACAAATTTCTGGCTCTTTCAAAGAGTCAACCTGCCCAGAACCATTAAAAAAGAGTTTTTTTATTTTTATTATTGCTTTTAAAGTACACTTACTTCTTTGACTAGAGACAGAAGCTTTGAAGGTAGATGTTGATAACAAACCTGTACCTGATGGGCAACCATTTGACTGAGTTTCCCCACCCGGACTACCTCAAATGCATTATCATACTAGTTTCTGGTTCCAATAAGGGCAGACTTCCTGGAGTATTCTGAATTGGATTCTCTTGGTCTATTGCGCACAGAAAATCCTGCCAAATTAGGTCTGGATTCCTGGACTACTGGTTTATAAAAAGCACAGAGTAGCTTCTTGGGTATCTATGACCCTCTTTCATATCCACTGATAGCGGAAGTTGCTTGTTTTCCTTTGATCTTATTAGCAAAATTCCCTTTAAAAAAAAAAGCCACAGAAAAGGAGTAGCGATGATACTAAGAGAATGAGATAAGTAGGCTAACTTTGAAAGCAGCTCCCAAAAGGAATAAACAGGAATTTTCGCTTAAAATATTTTCAGGAATTCATATTTATGTTTTATCTGTTTTTTTCTTAATAGGTTGGCAAAACTAGAAAGGTGAGCATTTAATCTTTCCTCTTATAGTACCTATAAATGTTGATTTATTTTTCACGTTTCTAGCATATGTGATTTTATTGGTAAAAACCTACTAATCATGTTTAACTTTATATGTTTAGAGATACCATACACAGCTTCTGTGAATAAAAGTCATGGTAAAAAGCAAATGAGTAGTTATATTAATGGCACCTTAGAAACATACTTTGAAAAGTGGAATAGATATTTGTCAGGTTAAATTACAAAAAAAAAAAAAGACCAGTTTATTAGTTTACATACTCCCAAATATTGGAATCATCTGAGGATCTTTTTTTAAAAAAATATATTGCTGCCTGAGTCCTACCCCCAAACATTCCTGTTTAATTAGTGTGGAGTGCAACTTGAGCACTGGGGTTATTGAACTCTCTTCAGTTAAATAGCTAGTCTAGTGGGATCCAAACTACATGAGAAATCTGAAGTCGAGTTAAATTCAGTCTCTTTTGCTTATTGCCTGCAGTGTCTTGAGCCAGACAGTTGACCTCTTCAAAATTTTATTCCTTATCTGTAAAAAAGGGATATTTAATAATATACGTTCTATATCTCTGATAGGGTTTTTGTGAAGATTAAATATGATACTGTTTGTCACCTTATAAAGTTTTCACTTGATACATGTTTGTCATATTTATAAAGTTAAATGTGAAGTGATATATAAACATCATTTACGTGTGAGTATATATATGTATATGTATATACATGCATATGCACGTATATAAACACATACATATAAATATTTTCCAGACCTTCACATATTGTGAAGTTCAGATGAGATAATGCATGTAAATACACTTTGAAGATTATAAAGGCATGCATAAATGTAAGGTATTGTTACTACTATTGTTGATAACACAAACTGTAGAAAATTCCATGAAGTACATGGCTAGTAAAAAACATAGGATTATAACTATAGCATGTGTTTTAAGCTACTTCTTGGCCCTCATCTTCATCTCTACTTTGGTCCAAATATGTTGACATGTATTAGGTTGGTGCAAAACTGGTTGTGATTTTTGCCATTAAAAGTAACAGCAAAAACTACAATTACTTTTGCACCAACCTAATAGTGTGAAGGACAGCATGCAGTCCCTGACAAATAATCAGGGAAAAGTCATTTTAAGAGAGAAGTTTTTTTGTTTTGTTTTGTTTTGTTTTTTCTTCTTCTTTAGCTCCAGAGTTACACTTAGGAAAACCTACCTCGGTTAGATTTCAGTGGCTCCTAAGACTGGCCATATGAGTAGGTGATATGACCTGAGAAATACCAAGAGGTCCCACCTGCTAAACATATCTTTCCTTAGGGACATTCCTGGAATTCTCCTCATTAGAGACAAAGCAGAAAGTCGCTTTTAAAATGCACAGAGATGTTAGCATATCACGGATTAATGTAACAATTTGACTAGAAAGTGAATTTTAAAAGCTTGCTATATTTACAAGGTGGAAAAGAAATGGCTACATTCATCTTTGCTCTGGCAAAAAGTTTTCAACTACCAGACAAAAATAACACTGTCTAAATTACTCTCGTCTCCTTACCTGAAATCAGATAGGGCATATTATTGGCTATTGTGACCCTATTACCTAATTTCTTACTACCTTGTCCACATATCTCCAGGTGTCCATATTTGCTTCTCCATAGTAGGATCTATAGTAAACTTTAGAGATTTCTTCCTGTTCTTAACAAACATTGATGAAGTTTGTGAGCTCATTGTTTTAAACAGTTAGAGGAAGCAAAAATTTGAGATTTTAACCTAAAAAATTGCAAATAGAGAGCCATCCACCATTAGGTATCCAAGCATATGCAATTAAAATTCCAAAACGAAGGGGATATTTTTGAAAGACAATTATTTGATACGAAAGGACTATCTTTTAAAAGTATTTCTCATGCTTGTGAATACCTTTTATATATTCCATGTACTCTTGGGAAACAAGGACAAGGATCCTATTTTTTTTTTTAGCTTTTCACCTTCACTCTCAAAATATTTGTCTCTGAAACTACCTGACAAAATGTAAATAGTTCGCCTTAGCCTAATTAAATAGTAAGGATTTTTTTCTCTCTACTTAAAGACATATGTATAATAGGTTCTTTCTGAAGACTGCGTCCTGTACCTTTCCACCTCCTCAAAAGCAGTCTTACTTCACTGCTACCTTGGCTAACACTACTATGCATTTATCACTCCTTTTCACTATTCACAGCTTACTGTCCTCTCCAAAGCTTAGCCATGAATCTAGTGCTCCTCTAAGTACTAGATTTCTGCACCATGTTAATACAAACATTCTTAAGGAGGTTTACCTCAAACCACATGGCATTTTTTGTTTTGCTTTTAATTTAGAAGGCATTTTACACTACCTTGGGTGTGCTGTTCTCCAGTTGTTCAAGATGCAGAGCAAGTTGTTCTACACAAGACCCTTATAATGCAGCAAATTCAGTGATGCTCAAAATGCTTCTGGCTGATCGGAGCCTATAGCAATCCACAATAAGAAAATCATACCAAAGTCCCACAAAGTTTTGAAGCAAACTTATTCTTTAGCAAATAACTACCTTTCCTTTGAAAAACAGTTCTTACGCTATTATTAAAATGTGCACAAGATGGAATGGCCCACCATGGGATAAATGACTATGTGATTTGCACTGTTCATCAGAATTGGGTGTTCGATGATGAACCAAAGCCTAAAGTTGAGTATTGATTTTCTAACAGTCCTTTTTTATTAAGTAAACGTTAGCTATATAGATCAAGTTGAAGCATAATGTATCCTCATGACCCAGGGAACATCAACATTTCTTCCTACTGCTGTCATCATGAGAGATAAAAGTCATGATGATTAGATAACTCTGTAAATAAAAGACATTAATTTCTACACATTTGGGTGAATTTTATGGCACAAAGAATATTGTGAAAACAGCACAAAATATTTAATGCATGCAAATTTTACAAAATAATTTAAGGATCTAGAAATCCCAGGATGAGATGCTGAATGTTATAAACAAATCTACTAGTAAATGTATTACAAATGTATGAACCAACCTTATTGAAAGCGAAAAGAGAAAAAAGTACTGACGTAAGATTTTTGGAAATAAATGGAGACTGGAGTAGTTTTTTTTTTGTTTTTTTTGTTTTTTTTGTTTTTTCTTACAGGTAAAAAGAACCGTACCTAAGTGCTATACTCTAATTCATACAGTTATTCTCGATTGCCATACAGGTTAACAATTCTGAAACACAATACAGGTATACTGGAATTGGACATTTAAGGAAATGTGTGGCAGATAGTAGGAGCCAAGTTTCTCACTGTTGGAGTAGAAGGTTATAGATAAGTAAGAGAGTGAACTGACTGAAGTGATCCATGTGGAAATGGAATAGAATTGGATACATCAGTAGGCACGCTTCATTTGCTCAACAAACACATATGCTGGATATAGATTTCTAGATATGTAAGCATACAAACATACACTGACTTGTTCTTTCAGTTGAGAGGACATAGAAGTAATGGCACCCCATTAACAATGAGCACAACTAGCACCCAGATCTTTGGGTCTAATATCATTCTCTAATAAAAAAAAAAAAAAAAAAAAAAAAAAAAAAAACTTAGGATGCATGAAGAAATGGTTGAATATAGAGGTGGGACATGAAATATACAAGATGAACACAACTTCTTGTTCTATCAAAAAGTAAAAAAAGCATTTAAAGAAAAAATGTCACAATGATGAGGAGAATGACAAAGGGATACATGAGCCAACTGAAGAACAACCAGTGGCAAATTTGGGCAACAATGTGAAATATTATTGGATTATAAACCAAAGTAAAAATAACTATCTATGAGTCAATTTTGATATAAAATGATTAAGCAAACACATAAACGAAAAAGAGACAAACCTCTCATACAGAAGAATTACAAATATGTTTTAAAATAGTTATTTTCTTAAGGAAGAGCCACACAACTTCACACTCATTAAGTATGTGTTATATACAGTGATTTATTCCACAAAGTAGAATATAGAAAGGGAGAAAAAAAAGAATAAATTTACAGTGGATAAACTTGATAAACACTAGCTCAAGCCAGGTGGTCAATTAACATCATCAACAGTGATAAGTCCTATTTGTGTATATATCCTTACTACAATGTACTACAAAGACTGGCATGTTACCTATGTGATCATCCTCCCTAAAAGACATTACCCCATGTGTAAACTTGAGAAGAACAACACAAAAATTCCAATTGAGGGACTTCCTACAAAATATTTAACCAATATTTCTCAAATTGCCTAGGTCATTAAAAATAAGAAAAGTCTGCTGAGCGTGATGGCTCACGTCTATACTCCAAGCCCTTTGGGAAACCAAGGTGGGCAGATTGCTTGAGCCCAGGAATTCAAGGTCAGCCTTGGCAACATGGGGAAACCTCATCTCCACAAAAAAATAGCTGGCATGGTGACACACACCTGTAATCTCAGCTACCTGGGAGGCTGAGGTGGGAGGATCACTTGTTCCTGGAGGCAAAGGATGCTGTAAGCTGTGATTGTTCCACTGCACTCCAGCCTAGGAAACAGAGGGATACTCTGTCTCAAAATAAAAATAAAGTCTGAGAAACTATCAAAACCAAAAGGCACATAAGGAGACATAAAACTTATGTAATGTGGTATCCCAGATGTTATCCCGAGCAGAAGAGAAAATATGAATAAAGTTCTAAATTAGGTTAATAATATTATATCAATATTAGTTAGTTAGTTGTCATAAATATACCATACTAATGTAATGTGTTAATAATAGGGGGAATAATAATAAGAGAAATATGTTAATAATGGGAGAAATACTCATTATTTCTTAGAAAAGAAAAAAGAAAATTATAATATTAAAATAAAAAAAATTATGTGCTCAAAGAAAGTAATTTCTTCTTTGATGACTATGTGCATGGTATTTTACATGTAAAATATTGACAGTATCTATTATGCTAATTCTGCCATATTTGAGCATAATCTTCTATAAGGTACAATAGCCATTACTTGCCCTTTCAAGATTAAGGTCTAAATTAGGTATGCAGTTTCATTTTTTAAAATGTTTGTGTTGATCATATTTGAACTACTTTAATAATTTTATGAAATGGTTCTTTTTTTGTACAGACATATCTCGGAGATACTGCAGATTCAGTTTCAGACTGCTGCAAGACAATGGAGATTGCATTAAATCAAGTCATATAATTTTTTTTGTTTCTCAATGCATACAAAAGTCATGTTTACACTACAGTCTGTTAAGTGTGCAAAAGCATTTTGTCTTAAAAATGAAACACATACATTTATTGAAAGATATTTCATTGCTAAAATTGCTAATGATCTGGTACAAAACAGACACATCAACCAACAGAACAAAATGGAGAACTCAGAAATAAGACTTCACACGTACAATCATCTGATCTTTGAAAAACCTGAAAAAAAAAAAAAAAAACACACAATGGAGAAAGGATTCCCTGTTTGATAAATGGTGCTGGGATAAATGGTTAGCCATATGCAGAAAATTAAAACTAGACCCCTTCCTTACACCATATACAAAAACTAACCAAAGATGATTTAAAGACTTAAATGTAAAATCCAAAACTATAAAAACCCTTTAAGAAAATCAAGGCAATACCATCCAGGATGTAAACACAGGCAAAGATTTCATGATATAAATACCAAAAACAATTGCCACAAAAGCAAAACTGTACAAATGGGATCTAATTATACTAAGGAGCTTCTGCACAGCAAAAGAAACTATCATCAGAGTAAACAGACAACCTAGAGAATGGGAGAAAATTTTTACAATCTATTCATCAGACAAAGGTCTAATATTCAGAGTCTACAATGAACTTAAACAAGTTTGCAAGAAAAAAACAAACCCCATTAAAAAGTGGGCAACGGGCATGAACAGACACTTCTCAAAAGAAGACATACATGAGGCAAACAAACATGAAAAAAAGCTCAACATCACTGATTATTAGAGAAATGCAAACCAAAACCACAATGAGATATCATCTCACACCAGTCAGAATGACTACTATTAAAAGTCAAAAAACAACCACTGCTGAGGTTATGGAGATAAAGGAACACTTTTACACTGTTGGTGGAAGTGTAAATTAGTTCATCCACTGTGGGAGAGAGTGTGGCGATTCCTCAAAAACCTATATTTTATTCTATAAAATATAATAGAATAATTTACATTCCTTTGGATATATACTCAATAATGGGATTGACCCAGCAATGGCACCCAGCAATCCTATTACTGGGTATATACCCAAAGGAATATAAATGATTCTATTATAAAGACACATGCATGTCTATATTCATTGCAGCACTATTCACAATAGCAAAGACATGGAATCACCCCAAATACCCATCAATGATAGACTGGATAAAGAAAATGTGGTACATATACAGCCATGGAATACTCTGCAGCCACAAAAAGGAAGAAGATCATGTCCTTTGCAAGGACATGGATAAAGTTGGAAGTCATTATCCTCAGCAAACTAACGCAGAAACAGAAAACCAAACACTGCATGTTCTCACTTATAATTGGGAGCTGAATGATGATAACACATGAACCCATAGAGGGGAACACCACACACTGAGACCTGTTGGTTGTGTCTGGGGAGGGAGAGCATCAGGAAGAAGAGCTAATGGATGCCAGGCTTAATGCCTAGGTAATGGGATGATCTGTGCAGTAAACCACTATGGCACATATTTGCCTGTGCAACAAACCTGCTCGTCCTGCATATGTACCCTTGAACTTAAAAGATGAAGAAAAAAATGCTAATGATTGTCAGGGCCTTCAGAGAGTCATAATCTATTTATTATTTATTTATTTATTTATTTATTTATTTATTTATTTATTTTATTTTGCTGAGATAGGGTCCAGTCCAGGCCAGAGTGCAGTGGTGCAATCTCAGCTCATTGCAGCCTTGATCTCCTAGGCTCAAAGGATCCTCCCACCTCAGTCTCTCGAGTAGCTGGGATTACAGGCACATGCCACTACACCCAGCTAATTTTTTGTATTGTATGTATGTATGTATGCACGCATGTATGTATGTGTTTATTTTGTAGAGATGAAGTTTTGTCATGTTGCCCAAGTTGGCCTCCAACTCCTGGGCTCAAGCCAGAGAGTCATAATCTTTTCACTGCTGAGGTATCTTACCTTGATGTTGATGGCTGCTGACTAATTAGGGTGGTGATTGCTGAAAATTGTGGTAGCTGGGGCAATTTCTTAAAATAAGATAACAAACAGTGAAGTTTACTCATCAACTGATTCTGCCTTTTATGAAAGATTTCTCTGTAGCATGTGTTGCTATTTGATGGCATTTTACCCTTGATAGAACTTCTTTCAAAATTAGAATCAATCCTCTCAAACCTTGCTGCTGTGCTGTGAACTAAATTTATGTCATATTCTAAATTCTTGGTTTTCTTTTCAACAATATTCACAACATTTTCAACAGGAATAGATTCCAGTTTCTTTGGAAACCACTTTCTTTGTTCATTCATAAGAAGTAACTGCTCATCCACTTATGCAGCAATTCTGTCATATCTTCAAGCTCCACTTCTAATTCTAGGTGTCTTCCTATTTCTACCACATCTACAGTCACTTCCTCCACTGAAGTCTTGAACCGCTCGGTCATCCATGATGATTCTAATCAACTTCTTTTAAACTCTTGTTAATGTGCATATTTTTACCTCCTCCCGGAATCATGAATGTTCTTAATGGCATCTAGAATGGTGAATTCTTTCCAGAAGGTTTTCAGTTTACTTTATCCAGACCCATCAGAGGAATCACTCTCTATAGCAGCTATTTATTTACTTTTTTTTTTTTTTTTTTTTTGCCAGACAGGATCTTGCTCTGTCACCCAGGATGGAAAGCAGTGGTGTGATCACAGCTCACTGCAGCAGCCTTGAGCTTCTGAGCTCAAATGATCTTCCCACCTCAGCCTCCTGAGTAGCTGAGACTAAAGGCACATGCAAGTATGTCCAGCTATTTTTTTTTTAATTTTATTTTTAATAGAGATGAGGTCTCACTATGTTGTGTAGGCTGGTCTCAAATTCCTGGCTCTCAATCAATCTTCCCGCCTCAGCCTCCCAAAATGCTGGGATTACAGGCATGAGGTAGCACACCTGGCCCCTTAAATCAAAATACTTGAAAGTCAAAATTACTCCTTGATCCATTGGCTGCAGAATGGACATTTTGTTGGCAGGTATGAAAATAATATTGATCTTCTAGGACATCTCCATCAGAGCTCTTGGATGACCAAATGCATTGTTAATAAGTAGTAATATTTTGAAAGGAATCTTTTTTCACTGAGCAGTAGGTGTCAATAGTGTGCTTAAAACATTTAGGAAACCATGTTGTAAACTGATGTACTGTCATCCATGTTTTAGTGTTCCATTTATAGAGTCCACATAGAGGTTGAATTAGCATAATTCATAAGGGCCCTAGGATTTTTGTAAATTAGGCAAATAAACATTCAACTTAGTCACCAGCTGCCTTAGTTTTCAAGAAGAGAGTCATCTTGTCCTTTGAAGCTAGGCATTGACTTCTCCTTTCTAGCTATGTAAGTCCTGGAAGGCATCTTCTTCCAGTAGATGGCTTTCTTGTGTTGCATATTGTAGGCACCTTCATCAATGATATGGGCTAGATCTGGATAAGTTACTGCAGCGTCTACACCAGTACTTGCTGCTTCAGCTTACAGACAGCCTCTATCCTTAAACCTCATGAGCCAATCTCTGCTAGTTTCAAACTTTTCTTCTGCAGCTTCCTCAACTCTCTCAGCTGACATAGAATGAAAGAGAGTTACAGCCTTACTCTGGATTAGGTTTAGGTTTACAGGAATGTTGTTGCTGGTTTGATCTTCTATCCAAACCACAGAAACTTTTTCCATATCAACAGTAGGCTGTTTTCCTTTCTTATTCATGTGTTCACTGGAGTAGCACTTTTAATTTCCTTTAATAACTTTTTTTTTGTTCAGTAACCACTTGGTTAACTGTTTGGCACAAGAGGCTTAGCTTTTGGCCTATCTCAGCTTTCAGCGTTCATGCCTTTTTCACTAAACTTAATCATTTCCAGCTTTTGATTTAAAGTGAGAGACGTAATTATATGTAATTATTCCTTTCACGTGAACGTTTATAGGCCATTGTAGGATCATTAATTGGACTAATTTCAATATCGTTTTGTCTTAGGGAATAGGGAGGCCCTAGGAGAGGCAGAAAGACAGGGGAACTGTTGGTCTAGTGGAGAAGTCAGAACACAATACAAATTTATCCATTAAGTTGGCCATCTTATATAGGCCTGGTTCATTGTACCCCAAAAACAATTATAGTAGTAACATTAAAGATCAATGATTATAGGTTACTAAACAAACCTAGCAATTATTTAAAATTTTGGAATATTGTGAAAATTACCAAAATGAGACACAGACATGAAGTGAGGGGAACACATGCTATTGGCAAAAGTGACACAGATAGACTTGCTTACTATAGAATTGTCACAAATCTTCAATATGTATGAAAATGCAATATCTGTGCAGCACAATAAAGGGAGGCATGCCGCTATATATTCTCTTGTATATGAGTTTATTGAAACAAAGCATGTGATGTATTCCTCTTAAATCTTATAATTTCTATATTTTACATTAAAATGGGTATTATATAACAGCCTAATAGATTAATTTTTCAGTATTATTTATCTGCCATGACTATAAAAAGAGCTATTTAGACTGTAGCTAATATTTAGAATAGATATGTAACTAGCTTTATAAGCCTTTTTTTCCCTGAAATATATTGAATACACTAAACCCTGTATTTTACTGTTCTTAAATTTCTGCATTTATTTAAATAAAAATGTTACTTAGCCAAGTACAACACCAGTCTGGTAGAGCTGAATTCCAGCAAAGCATGAGCCAGTTCCACACATACAAATGAAAGTGGCCTGGTAGATGCTAAGCTTTATTTTTCTCTTAACTACTAAATAGAGGAGTGTCTGTAAAACAAATCCTAAACTATGTGTTGGAAAAACTGAAGATTTCAAATCTATTCTTCTAGGGACAAATATGCTCAAAATACCTTATTCCATTATTTATTTTATTTTATTTTATTTATTTTATTTTATTTTATTATACTTTAAGTTCTAGGG
>NW_016824220.1:107593-114068 GCF_001698545.2 Rhinopithecus bieti
AGGGGTGAAAATGGCCATACTGCCCAAGGTAATTTATAGATTCAATGCCATCCCCATCAAGCTACCAATGAGTTTCTTCACAGAATTGGAAAAAACTGCTTTAAAGTTCATATGGAACCAAAAAAGAGCCTGCATTTCCAAGACAATCCTAAGTCAAAAGAACAAAGCTGGAGGCATCACGATACCTGACTTCAAACTATACTACAAGGCTACAGTAACCAAAACAGCATGGCACTGGTACCAAAACAGAGATATAGACCAATGGAACAGAACAGAGTCCTCAGAAATATTCCATTTTTAACAAGCATGAAAAATCTGGTCTCCAGAATGGCCTACATCACAAATGTATTTGCAAATATGATATTCCTCCTGCTGTCTTTATGTACCATGCTAAATACAAAATAAGGTCTGATTTCCTTTTTTTAGACTACAATCCACTTGAGGGCAAAGACCTCTTAAATTTCTGGGACCCACAATCTGCACTTTTGTAATAATTGGAAACTACAATAAAAATCTCGTCCTGAGTTGCTGTGGTCATTTTCTAAATGGTCCCAGTTGTAGTTCAGACACCCTAATCAGATAGCTGGTGACCAACTATTTTCTACCTTCTTCCAAAAAACAATTTGACCCAAGGCTATTTGATATAGTCTTTACACAGGAGAAGTCACAACACAAAGACTTATGTTGTCACCCACAGTGAGGCTGAGGTTCATTCTTTTCTAATTATTGTTCGTTCTAATCACCCAATATTTCTCCAGACTCATTGAATGCCCGAAAATAATTTAAAAAATAAATTTGAAAATTAACTTCAAAAATATTTTGCAATTGTTCATTATCAGGACCAACAGGAGGGTAGGAGGGGTCAGTAAAAATAACCAGCACTGATAGTTCCTAGATACGTATCATTAAACCAACACTGATAGTTCCTAGGTACATATCATTAAAAATTCCATGTGCATATTTTGCCTGGCTGTTCCTTCTAAACACTTCTAACAAGAACCTAACCCACTTTTAGTGCCTGTTAATTTTGAAATTATTAAATGATATGTTTGATATCACTTATCAAATAAAGGCACTGAAGCAATGTAAATCCATCTTATCTTTGTGTTGATGGTTACCTAGAACTACATCATTCTTTCTTCTCCCCAAAATGAATTTGTCTTGTGTTCAGAGAAGCAATATAATATTGCATACTACATGAAAAACAATTGTCTGGGTAATAGGAGATGTTGACTCTTGCCATTTCTTTTGTACTGGCATTTGTGAGTCACTTAACCTTTAGGCTCCTCAGTTTATCTATATTTAAAATAAAGGTGCTGTGATAAATCACTTCTAAGATGTGTATCAGTTCTGAAGTTCTGGACAACCATATGGAAAGATCATAGTAAACAGATTTTCTAATTAAGATAAAAGAATTCTTGAAAAAAAGAAAATGTCACCAAAAGCAAAATAAAACATTACTGTATTTTTATAGGTAAACAACATTATAAAGAAAACAAATCAATAAACAGAAAAGAATCAACTAGCATCTATTTTTGTTTGCTTCATAAGATAAATACGAAGAAAACTGAAATTTATTGAACTAAATCAAGAGCTTGCAACTCTATTATTTTATTTGAAATTTTTATTATTAAAGCTGTATTTTATCTGGTGTAGTATTTTATATACAGTTAAGAAGATTCTAGTTTCCCTAGCCAGAACTATAAGATCTTGGAGGACAGGTACATATTTTCTTTTTCCTCTTTTATCATTTGAGTCACTGTTATGGAATAAGGCCACTGTCAATCTGTTTCTTTCCATTCGCTCTGAAATGCTGGCATAAGCATGAAGCTTCTTTGTAATTTTCCCTAAACTTTAAACTGGTATAACAAACTCCCTGCATGAAAACATCTGATGTAAACACTTGTGGGACCAAGTGTTTCTCTGGGACCACCACCTCCCTATCTTCCTCCTGCATCTATCACTTGTTTCAGGGATCACTTTGTGGGTTCCTTGGAGATCTCCAATCACTGAGGTCTTGTACCAATGGCTCCCTTGATGAGTGCAAAAACCTAGCTACTGGATAGTTTCTTATGATACATATTCTCATTGTCCATATCTTTCTTTTGTGGTCTCTCCTCTTCCTTTTAGAGAAGAGTCTGATAATGGGTCTAAGACAACCCCTGCAGACTTTTTATTGTAAGACCTGACATCTCAAGCAGAGGAAACATTCAGCTTTAGTTTAATCTCAGTGAGAGTGCAGTTACTTTCTACCAGCATCCTCTGCTATGCTGCCACAAGCTGCTTCAGTCAAACTTTGCTGTTTTGATTTCTTAGATGTAAATCAGACACCTGTGAGTCTCTATGTCCCCTAAGTTGAAAGGGGAACTTACAAAGTTGTACTGGTATTGTTCTTAATATCTTTTTCATTTGAATTACAAGTGGGAAAGAAATCCATTTCCATTCATGAGGACCCATATTACCTTGGCAGGTCTTTTCAACTCCCTATTTCTAACTGAGTTATTAACATTCACATATATAAACACTGACATTTCCAAAGCTGATTTGTAGTAACTCCCTTGGTAATTAGTACTTGATTGTATTGTAGCCTTCTCTCTCAATGAAGGGAATAAAGTGTACAGTCATCCCTTGGTATCAGCAGGGGCATTTGCTCCAGGAACCTTCCCCTCCACCCAAGATACTAAAATCTTTAGATGCTCAAGTCTGTGTTATAAAATGGCATTGTATTCGTATGTAACCTACACACAACCTCCCATACACTTAAATAATCTCTTGATTATTTATAATACCCAATGCAAAGAAAATCCAGTGTAAACAGTTGTTATACTATATTTTTATTTCTATGTTTATTGTTGTAGTTATTTTTTATTTATTTAACTATTTATTTTTTGAATATTTTTGATCAATGGTTGTTTGAATCTGTGGATGTGAAACCCAAGGATACGGAGGGCCAACTGAATATAGAGTATAAATATAAGAGGACAAACTTGTGCTACTTTGTTGGGGCCCTACTGTTCACCAGCACTGTGACCATGACCAAGTTATTTAAATTTTCCACATCTCAGTTTCTTCATCTGTAAAATATAGTAAATAATATCATAAATCTCATGGAGTTGTGAGAATTAAACTATGTACACATTCTTACACACAACTCTATACACGTCAGCATATATATCTGCCCAGTATGTATACACACTTACGTATATTCTGTACTGTGTTTATGTATATATGTGTATATATATTCATGTTCACTAATAATATACTATATGTATTATTAGTATACAGTATATACAGACTGGTCACTTGTTTTGTCACTTATTTTATTCTCAGTCTATATATGCCTTAAAATTGAGACAAAATTCCCATTTTAAAGTGCAAAAATGTGTAAATAACAAAGTAAGATATAATAAATACATTTATATATAAAGTATAACAAGAAAAATTATAAGTAAACTATGTGTGTTGTGTGTATGCCTATTTCACAAAATGTCTGAAATGCATATGAACACCAATATGGGGGCTAAAAGAATAATATTTTTGTCTAATAAAATAGAGTTTATAAGTTCCACTAAAAAAGTGGTTGCATTATTTTAATAATATTAATACTACACATGTATTGCAGTTAGTGTTATAATGTGTTCATTACATTACTGTATTTGATTTATATCATCTAATTTGAAGCAAAACGCATTTCACACTGCATTATTACACTTTTATTCATTTTTACATGTAAAGAAGCTAAAATTAAGAAACATTGTGAAATTTAGATAAGGTGCCAGCAAAAAAGATGAGGGAGCTAAAAATAAAACAATGCTCCAGCGAGTCCTTATTGAGTAACCTTTATATTACTCGATATTGCTTTGGTACAAGAGTCGGTCAATCTATTAGCTGTGATTGCACAGCATTTTGTGAAATCTTTATAAGATATATAATTAGTATGTTGAAAATGAAACTTGTAAGATAAGTTCAAATCACAATTCTGTTTTATCTCCAATACTCACTTAAAATTCATTCAGTGTGGCTAATCTTTCCTGCCCCTGGGTGGAAAATTGCTTAAATTTTATTACTTTCCAGCTTACTTTTAGGTAGTAAGTAGTTTATGACTCCTTAAGTCACAAAACACATCTCAATTCAATAATTACAATCAATAATAATAACATATACAATCAAAATTATTAATTAATGTTTCAATAGTCATTTAAATTGTGACTTCTTTCCAAAGCCAAGGCCTATAGTTGCCTTCCTCAACACAATGAGAATGGTTGGTTGTCATCTACACTTTTCCTTCACATGTCTACCTCCTCCTTCACTGAGTAGCTGCTTTCTCAGAACTCTCCAGGGTAAAAGTAAGCAGGAATGCTAAGAGAGAAAGAAATGTTTTTTTCCTGCTGACTGTGCCATATTCTCTGTGCCTGACATGAGGGTCAAAGCTTATTCTCTTATGAGATGCTTTTGTGGATTGGATTTGAAAGTTTCCATAGCTGTGGCATTTCAATCTCCTGGCTGGATGCTTCCAGTTCAGCCCCAAATTTCCCTGGGGATCTCGTTCACAATATCTCACACTACAGGAGTCCTTCAGCAATCCCTGCTGATCCTCCTGATAAGCCCTTAAAATGGTTTCTGCTCAGTTATCTTCCCTGCATGGCCCTGTATTTATTCCACTAACACATCCTTTACCGCAACAAGCTCTAGGAGACCATATCAGTCTGAAAGCAGCAGCAATACTCTCCTGGCTCTTCACCAAGCAGATAGACATACCTTTACTCCTTTTCTTACCCTTTAAATAGACTAGGTAAGTGTCTGACTCCAAGTTTCAAGACCCTCCAATATCAGGAAACACATATAAAGCTCCTAGGTGGTCTTATTGAAACCTCCTTTTTCCAAGTCCACATTATTCATCTCATAAGAGAAGAAAATGAGGTTTATAGTATTATTGTTTTCAGAGAAGTTCTCCTCCAAGCATCTACTCTTCTGTGTGTACACTCTGACAGTTTTTTAAATGACCCTGAATTTTCTGAAGGTTCCAAAAATCAGAAAACAGGATTTCGGAATTTTGTTTGTACATTCAACAAAGAGGCAAAGGGTGGAATCCATTCCATGTTCATTTCAAAGCTACTGTATTATCACTTTAGTAAAAATGTATAAGTCTTATCTCAACAGTCTGTTCTGATTGAACAATCTGTTCAATCTGTCTTATCTCAACAATCTGTAAACAACAATGTATTACTTCTTGCTTTGTATTTTATATATATATATATATTTGTGTATATGCTACACGTCTTATGCTCCCTATCAAATTGTATTCTCCATCTAAAGAGAGTCTGTGGTTTATTTATTTATGTATTCTTCATGACACATACAGCTGAATCTGTAAGTGGATCAACAGGGAAAGCTGGCTCAGGGCTGGAAACTGGGAGTGGATAGGATATGGCCCAGTACAGTAGTTAAGGAATTAAGAGGCCTATAGACATGCATTTCTTCCTCACTTCACCATTTGATAGTTGGGTGACTTTGGACTTGCGGTTACACTCTCTAGGCATTGGAATCTTCATTTGCACAATACAGATAATAAAGTTTTTGTTTTCATAAGGTTACAGTAACAAGTGAGTAAAAAATTCTGTAAAAATTTTAGCTACTTTGGTTATTGTTGTTATTACATTTATTATTACCCATTTTCTAGAAAGATAATAGATCTGGCTCAAAATAGAAATAGACTAATATTTAATAAATAACTTTATGACTAAATAAAACAAAACTCTGCAACTATCTGTGTAAGTCATTAACAACCAATTTTACTTTAATTATCTGTATTATAAGGCTAGTTATTTTACATCCATTCTTCAGACAGATGTGATTTTAAAACAGAAAGGAAGGAAGGGAAAAGGAAAGAAAGAGAAAGAGAAAAGGAGAAAGAAAAAAGAAGAAAGAAAGGAAAAGAAAGAAGAAAGGAAAAAATACATTCTTACATACATTTCCTCTATGTTAAAAAGGAAGGAATTGCCTGAAGAATATAAAATATCAATATATTTTTAATGGTTTTGTTATGTTCTTCTAAGTTGAAAATACTAGTAAACTATCTGTGTGAGGAAAAAAGAAGGTAAATTATATTTGGCTTATCATTTCTTTTAACATGATTAATTACAGAAAATGTGATTAAAATGTGTGTTGGTTTCAACATGTCCTCTAGAAGAGTTAGTTGGCCTATGTCCTCCAGGAGTGGTTTCCTACAAGTTAATGCAAAGTCTTCTCCCTAGATAGACTTCATTTATCTTTATTACTAATCAACACCAGATATTTATTAATAAGCTTAATGTTAAATTGAACTTCACTGGTGATATCAGATAAGTGGACTGACTAAAATGTTATACAAATATTCTATTCCCCAGTTTGTATGAACAGGTTATAAGAATCTGTAAATCTTGCACTTTTTATAAATGATACCCTAGGCTTCTTTTTTTTTTTTTTTTTTTTTTTT
>NW_016824220.1:114258-117715 GCF_001698545.2 Rhinopithecus bieti
TTTTTTGAGACGGAGTCTTGCTCTGCCGCCCAGGCTGGAGTGCAGTGGCCGGCTCTCAGCTCACTGCAAGCTCCGCCTCCCGGGTTCACGCCATTCTCCTGTCTCAGCCTCCCGAGTAGCTGGGACTACAGGCGCCCGCCTCGTCGCCCGGCTAGTTTTTTGTATTTTTTAGTAGAGATGGGGTTTCACCGTATTAGCCAGGATGGTCTCGATCTCCTGACCTCGTGATCCGCCCGTCTCGGCCTCCCAAAGTGCTGGGATTACAGGCTTGAGCCACCGCGCCCGGCCTAGCTTTCTTCTTAAATGGTTCACGCTGAGTCAGTGATTCTGGAGTATTATGGGTCATGTAACTGACTGGAGAGTTAAAGCATTGCCCATTTGTCTCAAGTGAATATTTGTGCAAGATATTCTCAGAGTATATGGGACTGAGAACTAGGACTTCGTGGCCTGTAGAACAGGATTGGGAGTGTTTCGTGGCTGTTTATGAAAAAATGCCTATGTTTAGCAAAATATGTGTTTTCACAGTGACCTGGCAGCAAGGTTATAGGATGTTGATTATATCCCTTACCTACCTCTAACAATTGGGAGTCAAGTATATTACAAATAACCTAATAGCTGTGTTTTACAAAATTGAGTTCAGTTTGCATCAGAAAACACAATATACAATAAAAACTGCCAGCCTGGCACAGTGGCTCACGACTGTAATCCTACCACTTTGGGAGGCCGATGGGGGTGGATTACGAGGTCAAGCGATCCAGACCACCCTGGCCAACTTGGTGCAACCCCATCTCTACTAAAAATACAAAAATTAGTTAGGCGTGGTGGCACTCACTATAGTCCTAGCTACTTGGGAGGACAAGGCAGAAGAATCACTTGAACCCGGGAGTTGGAGGTTGCTGTGAGCCCAGATCACACCACTGCATTCCAGCCTGGGTGACAGAGTGAGACTCCATCTCAAAAAACAAAACAAAACAAAACAAAAAAAACAAAAAAAAAATTGCCCAAAAAAGAGCTTAAGATTTCTACTCTTGCAAGGTAATCCTCTTCAAGAAATAGCCTTGAGACTGATAGTTGAAGTAGGGCTTATTGAATTACAGATGACTTATTAGCCAGGAGAGAAAGGGAAAAACAGAAATTAATTGTATTCATAGTAACGGAAACACAAGAAGCGTAAGAGGGATGAGGCTAAGTAGAAACATTTGGGTCTATTTTAAGAGACAATTATAATAATAAGAGATCTTTGCAAAATACTTAGAATATCCATTTCTTTTTCTCTTATTTTCTACTTTTTTTTTCATTGGTTCATGCAGGATCAGAACGAAGGATGTTAGCTTTGACAGCATCACTGGTGAGAATTACTAGAATTTAGGTATAAATAGAAAAGGCCCAGTTACAGTTAAAGATTTAGGTGTCTGCAGTGCCCATATTTACAAGTAACTCTGATATTTGCTGGTTGGAACAACAAGAGCAAGAAGAATCCAGATAGTAGCCTGCAGCAAACCGTAAGCTGCCAAGGCTTTGGGGTACCACTAAATGTCTGGAAGTGTCAGCATGAGTTCTAATGAGTTTGTAGGAAAGCAGAGATAAATGATGCAATAAAACTAGCTTTGTTAGATTAACTGGCAGGGTACTTAGATATTTTCTTTTCTTTTTGTATGTATGTATGTATGTATGTATGTATTTATTTGCTGGAGACAGAGTCTTGCTCTGTCACCCAGGTTGGAGTGCAGTGGCGAAATCCGGGCTCACTGCAACCTCTGCCTCCCGGTTTCAAACATTTCTCCTACCTCAGCCTCCCGAGTAGCTGCCACTACAGGTGCATGTCACCACACCTGTCCAATTTTTTTTTTTTTTTTTTTTTTTTTTTTTTTTTTTTTTTTTTTTTTTTGTATTTTAGTAGAAATGGGGTTTCACCATGTTCTCAGGCAATCCACCCGCCTTGGCCTCCCAAAGTGCTAGGATTACAGACGTGAGCCACTGCACCTAGCCAGATATTTTCTTCTGAACTTTATTCTTTGTAATAAGTATAGAAGGTATGACTTTTAGTTTCTAAAACTTAAGTGTGAAAAATTACTAACTGTATTTTATTATAAATACACTTAATTTCTATTATATGCTCCCATTTTGCTGGGCAGTAGAAGTAAAGTTGGTCAATTTAGAGTAATCTCAATCATTTCAGTTACTAGTCCTCCTTACAAACACTGCAAGTAAGTCATGCACCTCATAACAAATAAGTCAAGCACCTTGTAACAATGCTTCAGTCAGCAATGAACACATATATGTAGTCCTATAATATTTTAATATTGTATTCTACCTTACCTTTTCTATATTTAGATGTGTTTAGATACACAAATACCACTGTGTTACAGTTGCCCAATTATTCAGGATAGCAACATGTTGTCCAGTTTTGTAGCCTAGGATCAATATGTACTTCACATTGGAAGTTAGTGTGAAGTGATTGCAGATTTCAGCTGCACCATCCTCCTCTTTAACATAATTTCTCCTCCAATCTGTTAGTTCTGTGCCATGTCTACGCTACCCTCAGCTCACCGGGAAAACATTCTGCTGCTCCCTAGGCTTTATTAATGGGACAAGAGATTCTGAGAAGCCACCCTAGGCCTGTATCTCAGACCTCACCCATCTCTACTCTTTCCGTTCTCCATACATGGGGAAGGGGACATGGCTGGAGGTAGGGGAAGAGAAGGACAGTATAAAGCTTGACAACTCTGTAAGTTCCACTAGGGAAACTAGTTGTCTTAATTCTAGAACCTCAAGCTTATGTATTTGTTGTATTGCTAATCACCAAACACAACCCAGACATTGGGAAAACAAAGTATTTAAGAGCTCTTTTGAAATAATATACCAACATCTAAATACTCTTCTTCTGTTTCTTGTCCTTTCTCCAACCCAGGAAATTTTTCTTGGTGGGTTTGAAAAAGCTGGCTTTGATAGATAATAAGTTTAAGTATTAGAACGTGGCTTTTTCCTTCTATCATTTACTGTGCATATGTGTCTGTTTCCAATTATTTATTTACGTCTTTGCTTCTGAAACTTTATTTATTTATTTATTTATTTTTGAGACGGGAGTCTCGCTCTGTCGCCCAGGCTGGAGTGCAGTGGCCGGATCTCAGCTCACTGCAAGCTCCGCCTCCCGGGTTTACACCATTCTCCTGCCTCAGCCTCCCGAGTAGCTGGGGCTACAGGCGGCCGCCACCTCGCCCGGCTAGATTTTTGTATTTTTTAGTAGAGACCGGTTTCACCGTGTTAGCCAGGATGGTCTTGATCTCCTGACCTCGTGATCCGCCCATCTCGGCCTCCCAAAGTGCTGGGATTACAGGCTTGAGCCACCGCGCCCGGCCGCTTCTGAAACTTTAAAGGCAATAGTTTAATTTTATTGTTGTTTTACTGTTTCATCTCTTTTCTTTGCTACTTTTTTTTTTTTTTTTTTTTTTTTTTT
>NW_016824220.1:121313-125704 GCF_001698545.2 Rhinopithecus bieti
TTTTTTTTTTTTTTTTTTTTTTTTTTGAAACAAAATCTGCCTCTGTTGCCCAGGCTGGAGTGCAGTGGTGCGATCTCGGCTCACTGCAACCTTTGGCTCCCAGGTTCAAGCGATTCTCCTGGCTCAGCCTCTTGAGCAGCTGGGATTACAGGTGTGCACCACCACGCCTGGCTAATGTTTCATCTCTTTTCTAAGATATAAGCTCAGAAAACCCCGCTTCCTTCCTGCTAGAACTGGGGTTAGAACTAGTAGATATTGGGAGTAGGGTAAAGAACACCATGTAGTAACCAAAATAGGAAAAACATATCAAAATGTTATACTGCTACAAAAAGATTAGGTAATTGTGTTTCTTAGAGAAGGCCTATATCATTTAATAATAGTTTCATAAATAGTTTTTTTTATTTGCCTTTAAGGAAAAAATAAGTGTTTTCTGAGTCTTCAGTAATATACATCTAAAATAAGTCTTCAAGTTAGGACTAAGCTAAATACTGGGTGCATCAACATTCTTGGAACAATTATCAAGATCGTTGCAAAGACTAAAAGAGGAATGATGTAGTCACTTGCAGAAAGGTATATCTAATAAACTTTGTCTATTTGATTAATGATAAATATCACAATTGGAACATTCATTGGTTTTTCTATACATGAAACAGAGTACTAAAACCCATAGTGTATCTTAAACACAGAGAGATCTGATCAAATAAAAGTTTCAAAAATAGCTGTGAATTTATTCTCAAAAGTTTAAGCTGTGAAATACATGAGATTAATTATAATTACAATAATCAATATGCTCAAATTCTTTCAAATTGGATATAGTCTGTTTTATAAAGAATTTCTTAAATTATCTCAGCATTTTAAATCTTTAAATTACTGAATTAAAACATAATTAGACCAAACTCAAATATATTAGAAGGGATGCAAGGTAAAATTATCATATTAGGTTGTATATTATATTTATTATATATGTGTGTGTTTTGTATATTTATTTGGTATTTTAATGTATCTCTTTCAAAATTATTATATATCAATATATTTATATATGTATATATTCACACACATAAACATTAGTAGATGTTTTCTTTATTTTATAGATTCTAATACCACACCCTAATTAAATTAAACTTCTGTATTGCTCTTCCAGAACATGTAATACGAAGCAAAACTCAATTTCAGTGGTTCTGTACTCTGCTCTTCAGAAAATCTAGAAAACAGAGTTGCAACGTGAGTCGAAGACAGAACATTGAAATTGATTCATATTTCACAGGCATCTGTAGAACTGTGGGTCTAGATTGCAGCTCTTAGCCACTAGCCAGTTTTGCCTGTATTTCCATGATAGGCTCTGTCTTCACTTTTTAAAATACTAACAGGCTTCTTGTGGGTGGGATCAAATGACTGCCCCTCTCCCTTCACCTGTGAAATTTCAGAGCCTATTTGAAAAGGGCCATTGTTTCCCAGGAATGCCAGTCCTAGTCCAGGAAAAAAAGTCTTCATTTCAACAGGAATTTGGAGCCTGCCTGAGAAGGCCAGCCAGTTACTTGGTGAAAACTGTGGCAATTCATTCAAGTTCTGAACAGTTACTATCCTGGCCTTACTTGCTTACTTTCAACTCCTAAGCTTTATGACTAATATGTTTTTTCCCTTAAATTATAGACGGGTTTATGTGTGTATGTGTGTGTGTTGTGCGTGTGCGTATCTGTGCTTGCATGTCACAGCAGAGAGAAGTAAGTATGTATGAAGTGCGGCGTGTGCACAAGCAGTGAGCTGATGAAGAAAAACCTCTCTCCCTAAACAGTGAGCTGCTGCCATGAGCAGGACACATAGGTTCCTCTGTTCCAACTTCTGCCCCTACATTTACAGCACTAGAGTGCATTTATGTGAATAAGCTCATATGTTTAACAAGCATTTTGAAATAGGTTTCCAATAAAACATATTTGTACAAGAATACAAAACAAAGATACAGTACTTATATTCAAGACCTGGACAGAAGGCCCCTGTCTGAAGCATATTAAAATAATTTCTAAAGTAAAATTAGGACTAGAAGCCAAAAGAATACATTGCTTTAGGAAGAAAAAAAGAAAAAAATCACCTTGATACAGAGTCAAATATTTCTTGTTTGAGTCTACAGGGACTGACTAGCAGTTTTACTATCTGAAATTCCTACTGTTTAGAGTTCTCTCTCATTTTCTGCAAAATGACTTGGAAATTCTCCAAGATTTGTTCATTATACTAATAAGATATTTAAGTTCACAGAATCCTTATTAAAAAAATCTACCTTTGCCCCTCAACAATTTCAAATCATCACCCGAGCATCCAAACTAACATGTAAAATAAAAGCAAAAAAATAAAAAATAAAATAAAACAATGATAATGTCAGTGGACTTGAAAGCAAAGCATTTCCACTTAACGTGTGTTTATTAACAGAGAAAGAAATAGTGATGCCAATACAGCTTCAGAATAGGACTTTGGAAATGTTTTTTCAAGGCAAGGATAAGCAGCCCTGAATATGAAATGACATTATTATTAAATTCAACATCTAAAGATTTTGTAAAGCTTTTCTATGATTCTGATATGTCACACGTTTAATCTCTCATTTAACAATAAAACACCATCAATTTGTGGTGAACTACCAAAGAATACTTTTCCAAAAGCATAGTCAAAAATTAGAAAACTGAGTAAAACAGAGGTTAATCAACTCAAACGATGACTGTTTTTATTCTCTCCTCCTTCATCAGATGTTTCCTGTGATCCTGTGCTAAACCCGATGTTGTGACATTAGTAGTCGTTGGACTTGAGGATAGATGGTGCACAAAAGGAAGCTTGTCCTTTTGGGACCTGGTTTTGAATCAGTTTCAGACGACAGAAAAATACTCTTTTGTGGCTGCTAAAGTTCAGGAATGAATTCTGGCAGTCTTACCCAATTCCCTAAAGCAGAGTCCACATTACCAACATTTAATTGGCAGGCTTTGCTTGTAACTCCCACTAGGGCCAGGGTAATGAATGGATTTAGTGAAGGTGTCCTGAGTCATCTGTACAGTGGCTGGTCTGGGCACTAAGGCTTTTCCTTATAACCTCCCCAGACATGTCACTCAGGGAGAAGAGAGAGAGCCTATGTGCACACATAATGGGGACAAGACACAGCAGTTTTATTAAATTGTAGTCCCAAAGAGAGTTGTTCTCTTTATTTGATCTAGAAAAGTAAAGAAGTCTTAGGCAAAAAAACATATTCTTGTTGAATACTTTATTCTTTCATTTCCATTTTATAAACTTTTATATTTGGCTTGAATATCCAGCTAACTATGGTTGAATGGGACTTCATCCAGGCCTACTCCAGATTATTCTTTAGGCAGGTAGGGAAGACATTTGGACCATTTCTGCCTAGAAAAGCATCTAAGGGTTTACTTTCATTACTAAGTAACTTTTTTTTCTTATGTCTGAGAGAAAGAGAAGAAGTTTGTTTACTCCTAGTTTCGTGCATACCAATAGCATTAAATATTTAATGATGATTCATCATTATTATGTTAATTTAAAAAAAAATCATTTATGCCAAATTGTTTGAACATAGTATTACATCGGCCTCTTCAGTAAAGTTCCACCAGCCTCCCAAATCCAGCAATCAAGATTGGACATTGACAACTTCAATGCCAATAATATGGCCTCACTCAAATTAGGAGCATAGGAAAGAGGCTGAGAACAAGAATAAAATGGCAATCATGGAAAATTTAATAAGTGATTTACTGATGTCACAGAAAACACTCTCACTTTCTACCAAGATCATTTTGATGAAGTAATATTACTTATTTTCTTAACAAGCATTTTAACACTGATTCCTCTGGAACTCATGTATGAGACATTGCTCTCTGAAAGTCACACAGAATTGTATCTTTAGAGTATTTGCAAGCATTGCTATGTTCTTAAACCCCTTCATTTCCCAGAAGCAAAAATCAACACATATATGACACTCCAATTTTGTTAATGAATAAAAAGATAAAATAAAGTCTTAAGGAACAAAATCCACATTGAAAAGTTAGGTGCTTTGAACTTTCTCATCACCTTACCAGTGTTTCCGCACGGGCAGTCTAAAAGACAACTCAGCAATGTCTGAATGGAACTGCAAACAATGGCTCCTTCACAAGTTGGTCTTTAATTGATTACGGCTGTGTTTATGCAAGCAGAAGAGAATTTACACAAAATGACAGATTCTCTTCATTTTGAGGGCATTTTACTGGCATTCATGGTAAGGGTGGTTTTTCTATTGAACAGTCTTGCTCTTTCCCTACCTATACCCACCTGGTTGCCATCTAACTGAAAAGGCTATAAGTTGATTACTTTATATCACTTTTTTTTTTTAGTGTTTTCTGCTCAGTTTTTTTTTTTTTTTTTTTTTTTTCAAT
>NW_016824220.1:126093-130677 GCF_001698545.2 Rhinopithecus bieti
TTTTTTTTTTTTTTTTTTTTTTTTTTTCAATGGGTGAAATTCACACTTCCTGGGACACATCTGATGTTCAGAGAATTCAAACAAGGTCTGGTTTCCCTTTGTTTGTCATAGATTCTTATGTTAAATACTAAAGATGATAATTAAGTCGAAAATTATTAGAACTCAATTCAGTAGAGTCTCTCTTCTGTCAATTTGCTTAAGGAACTATGGAGATGGGAAGTTTAGGAAATCATATGATTTGGATAATTTATTCAGGTAGTAATATCTACATTAATCATTTAATTATCTAAAAATATACTTTTAAAGTTGTGTTACATTTTTATGATGGCTTAGTGTCAGGTAGTGTTATAATCTTTCTGCTAATTTGGAGCAGACAGAAATTAAAATTTAGCTATATTAACCTGTAATGGCAAAAAGCTTTTCATTTGTCTGTTAATAGTGACCTCTACAGGTCAACCAAAACAATAGCATGGAATCCCTAGGTAGCTGCTCTAGACTCAGATTTACTCAGTGAGCAGTGGTATAATTGTACTATTAAATTTAAAATATCTTAGACCCTCAGTGCCAAACTACATTTTAAATTTTTAAGCTCAAGAAAAAAAGGTAATGGTCGTATATACATTTGTGGAGTCTAATTTCAAAACAAATACTTGACAAGATCTTAGCTGATTTAGTCAAGAGAATTAATAAACTTTAAAGAAATAGCTTAGAAGCAGAAAACCCTAAAGTGTATGTCATGTTAATCTTTTTATAACGTAAAATTAAGAAGGTAACATTATATTATAGATTATTTTTCTGAAAAGTATGTGAATATGGAAAGTTAGCAAAAAATATGATTCTATCTTACCTCAGAGCTTTGACAGTATGTTTTTTCTTATTCACAAGGACTTACTTTTAAAACAATAGTACAAATGAGTAACTGTGGAACATTTGAATTTCTAAGACTAGGTTGTACACTGTTGTTTTCTTAATATGTTAATAATGCATGGTTTTCAAATGACAATACACTTCGGTAAGTCCACACAAGTTAAAGTATCCCTGTTTGAAATATTACATTTGACAAGTTTACACAAATAAACTGAGAAATATTTCAATATTGCTACATGTAATTAAATTAAATTTTGGACTTTTATTCTAAAACTTTCTTTTACTCAAGTCAGCGAAAAAAAAATCAATTAAATAACTAAGCTTTCTAGTTTTGATGTTATTTTTCTCTAGTTAAACTGGATATTCTAATGAACACCCGAAAACTATAAATTCATACATCACATTGTTCTGACTCCAAACTCTTGTTCTTTCATCTACTTCCAGTATTTTTGACTTCACTGGGCCCTCATGTTCACTGGCATCTCTACACATGGCTCTACACTTCAAACACTCTCTTGTCAATACTTTACATTCCTTGACTATTCTATTTGTGCCACTAGGCTAGCAGAACTCCAACCCTCAATGCATGCTTTTCTACCTTGGTAGGCCTACTCTCAGAAGGAGGAACTTGACAATTTGAGAATACAATTAAGAAACACAAGTATTTCCCAGTAAAATTAGGCAGAATCTCTTGAAAATAACAAGATATGATTGAAATACCTTTGGCTTTATGAAGTTAATTTTAGTCAGAATTAAATGAATTTGTGCTCTCCCATTTACTTGCTAAGTACTCCCTCTAAGCCTCAATTTCCTCTTGTGTAAAATGAGCACTAAAATATCTACATCATAGAAAAATTAGTACAAGTGAAAACTTAATATTTGAAAAGCACTTGGAATAGTGCTTGACACAGAATAAGTGCTTTATATGTGTTAAAGAAACTGATTCTACTAAAAGTCACACAACAGTAATGAGTCAGAATTTTGAAAATCTTGGAAGTACTCATTCTGTCTTATGTCTTTTAAAATATTCTGCTTCTAATCTTGCCATTAAAATGGAATCCTATTTTATGCATGCCACATACATTTCACTAATTATGTTATTAACTCTAGTGCATTTTTCAATAGAATACAGAAAATGACATTTACTATATTTTTAAGTTATGCATAATCACCTCACACTCATTAGAATGGCTACTATTAAAACTGACAAAGAAAATAAAAGAACAAGTGTTGGCAAGCATGTAGAGAAATTGGAACTCTTGTGTATTCTGGTGGGAATGTAAAATTGTGCTGTGGTTATAGAAAATAGTGTGGAGATTCCTCAAAAAATTAAAAATAGAATTACCACACGGTCCAGCAATCCTACTTCTGGGCACGCCTCTAAAAGAATTAAATGCAGAATATCAAAGAGATATTTGCAGATTGTGTTTTTTATAGCAGCGCTATTCACAATAGCCAAGAGTTGGAAGCAATCCAAATATCCATTGATAGATGAATAAATAAAAAGTGTGGTATTTACACACATAATAAGATATTATTCAGCTATACAAAGGAAAGAAACCCTGTTACATGTATGTAACACATAGAATAACCTTGAGGACATTATACTAAGTGAAATAAGCTAGTTACAAAAACAGAAATGTGATTCCAGTTATATGAAGTATCTAAAGTAATCCAATTTATAGATAAAGAAAGTAGAATGGTGGTTGCCAGGAGCTAGAGGGAAAGGGAAGTGGGGAGTAGTTAATGGATATAGAGTTCCAATTATGAAAAATAATGATGTTCTAGAGATCTGTTGCATCACAATGAGAATATACTTAGGACCTCAGAACTGTACACTTAAAATTGTTTAAGATGGTATATTTCTGTATGTGCTTTTTATCAATATTAAAATTTTAAATATTATACAATGTTTTAAGCATAAAGGAAATTTCCCCAAATAATGTATTAAGCATTCCTGTGCACATCACATACATAAATATTACAAACTTAAGATTAGAGAAGTACTTCCTGGATCTTCTTGCCTGAGTGTCATGAAGATCTGTATTCTGAATATAAGAATCTGTTATAAAAAAAGGGTTTGGAGGGAGAGAGAAGATATATAAAAATATAAATAATCTGATAAGGATAATTTAGCAGTGTATATAAGGTAGTCTAAATGATGAGAAGATGTTCTGAATTCAGATATTTTGTAGAGTGCATTCAGATATATTGCAGAAATGATAAAATTTTGTTTAATGATGTCACTTTTCTATCCCTCAAACTCTCACCAAAAATGCATAATTCCTTAGAATAAGTTCCATGAAACAAAGCAAAAAGAATTATCTGTAGGAAAATATTAAAGGTAGCTTCACTTTATTTCAAACTCTTATGGCAGATCGCATACTTAATCCATCTATTTACCAATCTGACCAATTCTGACCTGGAATGATTGAAATACACATAGTAACACATTTAATTTGTTTTTAAAATAAAGGTAGACTTATAAACAAAGAGTAGGCAGAATTTGACTGATTTGTTAGACAATGAAGATCGTGCTAATTAAATTAGTGTTATTTTTCATATATTTAAAAAATAATTCAAAAAATATTGAAGGAGTTTGATACAATAAAAATACTTTATATAGAATATTAAATTAGCAATTATTATTCTGGCTCCATTTGCTTAATTGTTCCTTTCTCAATTTATCTCTTTCCTCTCATGTTTTACTATAGCAGCAGAAAGAAACCAGGCCACATTTTCCATACTTTCTTGGAAATCTCTTCAGCTAAGTATTCGAGTTCATAACTTATGAGTTAACTTTCCACCCACTCACAGAATATAATTCAGCCAAGTTTTCTGCTATTTATACTAAAGCCTGCCTTTCTTCCTACATCTAATAACATGTTCTTTATTTCCAGCTGAGCCCTCAGCAAAATCTTTTTTAACATCCTTATTTTTATCAAGTCTTTTCAAGACAATCTAGGATTTTTCCATCATTCGTTTCATAAGTCTTCTAGGCTGTACCCAGTAGTACTCAATTCCAAAGCCACCTCCACTTTTTCAGCTGTTTGTTACAGCAGCCTACTCTGTACCCTACTGTCAGTATCAAAATCTGTATTAGTTTCCTAGAGTTGCCACAACAAAATGGCTCTGAACAAGGATTTCAAAGGACTCTAGACAACTTAGTACAGTAGGCATTAAATTGCCAAACTAGAAAGTCTAGAAGAAATGGATAATTTCCTGGACACTTACACTCTTCCAAGACTAAACCAGGAAGAAGTTGAATCCCTAAATAGACCAACAGCAGGCTCTGAAATTGAGGCAATAATTAATAGCTACCAACCAAAAAAAGTCCAGGACCAGATGGATTCACAGCTGAATTCTACCAGAGGTACAAGGAGGAGCTGGTACCATTCCTTCTGAAACTATTCCAATAAATAGAAAAAGAGGGAATCCTCTCTAACTCATTTTATGAGGCCAACATCATCCTGATACCAAAGCCTGGCAGAGACACAACAAAAAAAGAGAATTTTAGACCAATATCCCTGATGAACATCGACGCAAAAATTCTCAATAAAATACTGGCAAACCGGATTCAGCAGCACATCAAAAAGCTTATCCACCATGATCAAGTGGGCTTCATCCCTGGAAGGCAAGACTGGTTCAACATTCGCAAATCAATAAACATAATCCAGCATATAAACAGAACCAAAGTCAAGAACCACATGATTATCT